>NW_022983530.1:107637-233388 GCF_010093885.1 Aplosporella prunicola CBS 121167 | reverse complement strand
CAAAAACACCCGCTCCCCAAACTCCAAACTCCAAACTCTAAACCCCAAACTCCCTCGCTCCTTCAAATACCTATACCTAGGTACCTACGAAACACACCCCAAAGCTTCCATCCCGCACCCTTGGCTTAATACCATGGCACAAGCGCAGAAATACACGCCGCTGGCGCAGACGTCGCCGCCGCGCGCGCGGACGGACTCGGATTCCGAGCACCGTGCGTCCCTGACGACAACACCACCAACGCGGCAGGCGCTACCGCGGTCCACGGGCGCACTAGCTTCCGCTTCTGCGGGAGGCCCGGCGGGAGACCCTACGCGAGGAAAGCACTACGACGACGACGGGCGGGTCTGTGTATGTGACTGCGACACTGCTGCGAGCGAGCGGCGTGGCGATACTGACGGCTTCTGCACCCGCGTCTTGAAGGGCCAGAGCGTTCGCAACTGCTACAACGAGCCCGTCGGGAGGGATTTGAGACTTGCGGGCTGCGAGGAGGACGAAGGGAGGGAAGACGTGAAGGTCTGCGCTCACTGCTACTACGTTGGAGATTTACACGCCCGAGACGGACACGCTCGAGACGGCTACGCTCGAGACGACCACGCCCACGTCACAGAAGACTACCCTAGAAAGCGCAAGAAAGCACGGCTTAACCACCACAGCCGCACGTGCTCGAGCTGCGTGTTCGAGGCTTTCCGGAGCGCGGTTGTTTGGGTACCTGGGATTGCGCGGCTGGGTGCTAAGATGGTGGGAGTGGGTGCTGGTGTTTTGGGGCGTGGAAATGGAGGGAACGGCCCTGCTGGTGGTTCTGGCAAGAGAGGTGTGGATGTTGAGAAGGGAGTGAAAGATGCGAATTCCGAGACGGGGAGCGATGGGTCGAGGGAGGAGGAGGGCGGCGTGAGACTGCTCACTGATGCAGCCGTCTCTGCTGCTGCTGCTGCTGCTGCTGCTGCTGCTTGCGCCACGACACTTGGTGGCAGGGCCACCACTGCCTACAGGTTCGTGGAGTGCTCTAACGAAGGGGTGTTTGAAGACGAGGACGAGGATATGGATGCCGAGGGCACCGTATTCGGGTTCGAGGGAACCACTGGAGCCAGCGCTTCACTTTCCGCAGCTGGATACCCATCCTTCGCCACAGGCACGCGCACACCTACACCGGGAAGCAGCACACGCGCGCACAAGGCTCGCAGTCCAAGAATCAGCGGCTTCTGCGTAAGCTTGCCCAGCGACGACGACATCTTCATGGACACGTCCACCGACACAGAAGACGCCACTCCAACCAACAAGAATACGCACACTTCCAAGTACACATCCACATCCACATCTACGTCTACATTGACAGCCTTCATGCGCGCCTGCACGCCGCCTACCACAGCGATCGCGGCTGCGACTAAGTCCTCAGCCAGCTGCGTCTTCATGGACCCCGCTGCGTCTCCCTCCCGCGCCTCGACGCCCGGGGACAGCGACGCCGCGCTCGACTACCTCTTCACCGGAAGTCCGGGCCCGAGCACGCACGAGCAGGGCGACGGCACGAACACTGACACCACCACCGTCGCCACCGACAACAACGAAGCTGACGACGATGTCCACACCACAACCGCCACCGCCACGCCCACACCGCCGCTCCCACACTACCGCGGCACCAACATCAACACCAACAACAGCAGCACGAAACCCAAAGCGCTCCCGCGCTTCTCGCTGCAGCTCGCACCACCGCCGCCTACGCCGTTGCTGAAGGACGAGGAGAAAGAGGACGCGCGCCCTGCTGCTAGAGAGAAGAGCGCGGCGGTCGTGGCGAGGGAGACGGCGCGCGCGTTTGCGAGGCGGGTGCGGAGGGGCGAGGTTGTGCCGCCGATGAGGGAGGATGCGCGCAGGTTTCGCGAGTGGGTTGCCGCGTATGCGCGTGCTGGGGGTGTGTGAGGGGGTGGGGGATGAGGGTGGATTCGGTTGTTTGCTTTGCTTTGCTGCCCTGGCTGAGTGATGAGTGAAGAGTGAAGAGTGAAGAGTGGTGCTGGAGCGGGCGGTAAGTAGGTAGGTCGAGTATCAGGTAGCCAATAGCAGTAGGTAGGTAGAAACCACCATGCACAACACCACCACTTAGGAGGTCGATCGAATGCGTATCTTTGTATACGTGTGATGGCTGCTCGATACCGTTTATATATTTGATATTCCCGTTAATATCCGTTCTGTCCAAGATGCAATACCCAGGGAATAGTATACTGAGGTGTGTAGAGCACAGGAGTAAGTGAAGGAGGACGTAAGTGTAAGTTGAGGTTGTCTTATCGCCTGCTTTTCCGCTTCACTCACGTAGGAAAACAGCAGCAGAAGAAAGCGCGCGCACGTAGCTAGCTAGGTGGTCGCGTGTACCTTGGCTTAGTCAGCAGCGCAGCGCCATCACCACCTCTCGTTCTGCGTGCGTCGTGCCTTCAGCTCAAGTAAGTGTTCTGGGCATACGTACAGCCAAGTACTCGAGCGAGCGGGTTTCTAGACCGCGCCACAGCCTTCCTTCTGGCGCGAGTGATGAGGTCAGCGGAGCAGCCTTGGTTGGCATGCATGCAGTGGTGTTGGTGTCGTCGCTGCGCCGCGCCTCCGAAGGCGGCTTAGCGGGCTCGCTGGCGGCGTCGTGGGCGGTGTCGTCGTCGTCTTCCTTGGCGCGGGGGGATCGGCTTTGAGCGGCTAGACAAGGTGGGCGCCGCGGCTCGGTGCGGGTTTGCGTACTACGAGTACCTAGCCACAGCCACCCACTAGAGTGCTTGCTTGCTTGCTTGTGGCGTGCTGGTGGTGTAGAGCAGGATGGGCTGTGGCTGTTGGTGCGGGCAAGCGCTATGCAGATGATCGGAACAGCTATGAAGCGCTCGGGGGTCAGGCCGATGGATGGCGTCTTCCTTCGTGCTGCTGCTGCTGCTCTGTTGGTAAGCACCTTGAGGGGTTGGGGATAGGCAGGTGCGTGGGTGATGGGTTTGAGGAGTGTGCGTCTGACATCTACTTACGCTGTTTCCTTTCCTTTCCTTTCCTTTCCTTTCTTCCATCTCTCCCTCCAGCACCAGACTCTCAAGCTTCATCGTTCTTCTCTCCCGCTCCCGCGCTCTCACTCTCACATGTCCACCCCAGCCCCAACCCCAAACCAGCCTAACCGTCAAGACGGGCCGCGTCGACGTTCCTCGGTCGCGCCAGCGCCAGCACCAGCACAGGCACGCGGCCTGACGGGAACAAGACGGCGTGCGCCGAGCTAGCGCGCAGCGGCGCAGCGGACTCGCGACCCCTCTCGCCGCTGCCTACTCTACTCTAGAGTCAGGGAGTACTTTGGTCGAGACTAAACGAGGCTAAACGGCCATCAGGCACGCGGCTTAGCGCCCGCGCATCCCTGGGCCCTGCCACTACCTGCGGTTGCTTCTCTGGCTCGTGCTGCTAACGTAGCTCGAGTAGGTAGGCTGATCCTCTGGGGGCTTCTGGCGCGGTGTATAAACTGAGGTAGGTGCGCTGGGGGGGCGCGTTGGGGTTTGTTCTGTATCTTTGCTGTCGCCGTCGCTGTCTCTGTCATTGCCGTTGCTATTAGGACGGTTTCTGCTATTTCTATTCTTTTTTCCATTTGCCGGGAAAAGGCTCGCTCCTTGTTGCGTGATTGCGCGCTGCTGCCCCGACACTCCTGCTCTAGCATGTGCCACTGAGCACTGTTCTTTGCCACACGGCACTGCTCCCTACCTACCTACCTACCTTACTGCATCCTATTCGACTGGCCAGCGCAAACGGCAAGCATGGCGAGCTTCGACGACGACTTCCAGACGGCGCTGGCGACAGAGTCCTGGTGTTTATACAGCATCGGCATCTCGATCATCTTCTTCCGGATGTGCGTACAACAACCCTCCAACCCATACCCCACGTCTCCAGCAACCAACCCGCTAACGCCCCAGCCCAGGTACGCGCGCACGTCGCGCATCGGCTTCAAGAAGCTCCAAGCAGACGACTACGTGATGGTCCTGGCAGCGGTGCGCCGACCCGCGCGCGCGTGACGAAAGCGTTCCCTTTTCGTCACGCCGCGCTCCCACCCCCCCTTGCCGTCCGCCCGCTTTTCTTCTGATGTCCGTGTGTGCGCGCAGGCTTGGTACACGCTGCTCGTGGGCAGCGTGAATGCCGTCGCGGCTGCTGGCGCGACAAATCTTCTTCGCCCCGGGGACCGCGTTGTCGAGTTCGCGGCTGACGAGGTTGCTACCCGTGTCGAGGGCGCGAAGATGGTCGTGCTTATGGAGCAGGTATGTTGGTGTGTACATACACATACACATACACACACACATATATATATCCAACACCAGCTCAACGCCCCTCCCCCCACCACTACCCCAACCACCCGCTAACTCCATCTCCAACGCCAGGCACAGCTGCACACCCTCGTACTACTCAGACTCTGCCTCCTGCTCCACTACACGCGGCTGATGCCCCCCGCCCCACCACCACCGACACCCCTGGCCCCAGCGCCGCAAAAACCGCACCCGCGCTCGCGCCTCCTGCACAGCCTCACGCGCGCTCTCGCCGCATACACGCTCGTCGGCTACCTCGCGATGCAGCTGGCCTTCTTCTGCGCCTGCATCCCTTTCGCCGCCAACTGGGCCCTGCCGGTCCCCCACCTGCAGTGCGCGACCCGCTCGGCCTTTGCCGGCACGCTGGCGGCGTTCGAACTCTCGGCTGACGGCGCGACTTTGGCGCTTGGGTTGCTGGTGCTGGGGATGGTGGGGCGTGGGGGAGGAGCGGGCTTGGCGGGGTTGTTGGGCTGGGGGGCAGCGGGGCTGTTCGTCGTGAGTGCTGTTCCTTTTTCCTTGGCTTGCCTTTCCTTCCCATCCCACCACCACTAACCCCCCATTCGCAGAGCCTCGCCCTCCTCCTCTCCCCGCTCCTCACCCTCGCCTCCCCAGCCACAAACGCCGCCCCCGCCCTCCTCTGGCTCCCCCGCGGCGCCTCCTACGCCGCCATCCTCCTCAACCTGCCCCTCCTCTGGCCGCTGCTGCGCGAATGGTTCCCTTGCCTGCGCACGCGCGGCGTGCCTGGCTCGGGCTGCGCCGACGACGGCTCCAGTGGCGGCGTGTACAGCCGCAACGTCTACAGCAGCCGGGGCGTGTATGGCGGGGGTGTGTACGGCCGCAAGGACGGATACGGTAAAGGTGGGTACAACGGCAGGGTAAGCGGCGTCTGGGACGGCACGCGCTACAGCAGCGTCGGCTTCAACGGCAGCTGGGAGCGGCGCGTATACGGTGGAGGCGGGAGGCGGGGGCGCAGACTGCGCAGCCGAGACGACATGCGCGCGGATGGCGGGGCCGGTGCGTCGCTAGAGGGGATTGAGGAGGTGGATGTTGAGATGGGGGATTTGGAGGATGTCAAGGACGTGGACGATGTCAAAGGCGGGTTGGATGCGTGCGCGCGTGTCGTGCTTGTTGAGGGCGGGTTGGGTAGGGGTGGCGACGCGAAAGTCGATCTGGTTCTTGACGCGGAAGTCGAGGACGTGGACGTCGCACACCACCATCACCACCAGCACGAAGCAGACGAGCCCAACGCCCCCACGCCCACGCCTACCGGCGGCATCAGGCGCGACGTCGTCATTGTCGTTGAGACGGCGACGACGTCGCGGACGCGTGCACGCTCGCGCTCAGGCGCCGTAGGTGACGAGGACGAGGACGAGGACGAGGACGGCGACGGCGACGGCGACGAAGACGAGGACGCGGGCTGGGTCAGGCGCGTCTGGGTTACTGGTGGTGGTGGTGGGTCTGCGTCTTAGGGGTAGAGGTAGGGGTAGGGGGTTAATCCACGCTTTTGATTGTTTATTTTTACTTTTACTTTTCTTCTTTCGTTGGGAGTTATGGTTTATGGTTCATGGGGTTTGGGGGTTTGGGAGGTGTTTTGGGGTGCGTTGGTGTTGCTTGGGTGGTACACTGCAAGGAATTCAGAGATCTACCTACCTACCTACCTACCTACCTACCTACCTTATCGAACATTTACATATATATAAACCCGCCCAAACCCCACACACGCACGCACTACAACTTGGCCTCCCCCCCCTTCTTCCCACCCCTCCCCTCCTTCCCCTTCCCCTTCTTCGCACCAGCAGCCTGCCACCCAAACTCGAGCTTCCCGCCCCTGCCACTCTCGACAACCACATTCACGACGACCGGCACCCGGGCCTTAAAGCCCGCCTCCGTAGCGGCTGCCAGCTCCTCTGCCGTGCGCACAAAGAAGCCCAATCCCCCGCACGCTTGCGCGAGCTTCTCGTAGCGCACTTCGTAGCCGAGGCTTGTGCTGCGGAGGTGGGGTTGGGGTTGTCGCGAAGACGGATCTGCGCCGTCTTTCCCAGCCGCCCCATGCGGATTCAGCGTAGCCTCCTGCAAGCGCACCCACTCCTCCGCGCTGTCACTGTCCCCGTGATACACGCCGCCGTTATTGACCACAAACACCAGCACGTCCATGCGATACCGCGCCATCGTCTCGATCTCCATCGCGCTAAACCCAAACGCCGAATCCCCCTCAATGGCGACGATCTTCTTCCGGGACGGAGGGGCGGTCCGCAAGCCTGCTGCCGCTGCAGGGCTGTTGTACGCCTCGTGCGCCGCGATCGCGTAGCCCAGGCCGACGCCCATGGTCGCGGACGTGCCCGCGTCGAGGCGCAGGCGCGGGTGCTCGACTGGGAACGCCGACCGGCTGATGTCCATGGTGTTTGCGCCCTCGGAGACGTAGACGACGGCGCCGTCGGCGGGGGGCGAGAGCTTGTGCAGCGTGTGCTTGATGGTGGCGAAGGCGTGGGCGTAGCTCAGGGGCTGCGAGGGTGTGGCTGCGGCTTGCGCGGCTTTGGCTTCGTTCTTGCGGCGCGCGGCTGTGAGCGCTTTCACAAACGCAGAGTCCGTGGCGTTGTAGCGCCAGTTCGAGAGCTGCTGCTGCAGCTGCGGCACTACGATGCGCAGGTCGCCGACGATGCTCGTCTCCGGGTCCCCGCGGTTGCGGCCCACTTCCTCGACCGCGATGTCGACCTGGATGAAGCGCGCAGCCGGGTTCCACTTGGGCGCCTCGCCAAAGTGCAAGATCCAGTTGAGGCGCGCGCCCAGGACGAGCACGACATCGGCGTGCTGCAGCGCCGTCGAGCGCGCCGACGCCGCGTTCAGCGGATGCGAGTCCGGCACGACGCCCTTGCCCATGGGGCTGGGCAGGAACGGCAGCGACGTGCGCTCAATGAGCTCGCGGATCTCGACTTCGGCCTGCGCGTACGCGGCGCCCTTGCCGATGACGACGAGCGGGGCCTTGGCCGAGCGCAGCAGCTCCGCCACGGCGAACAGGCGCGCGCTGTCGCCGGCGCTGGGAGGCGGTGCCGGCAGGAGGCGCGCATGCGGAATGTCGTGGGCGTCGTCGGCGGCGGCCGTGCCTTGGATAATATCCGCGGGCAGGTCCACAAACGCCGTGCCCGGCCGGCCGTACCACGACGACCGGTACGCCGTTTCTATGCTCTGCGGGATGGCGTCCAGGCTCGGCGGGCGGACGGCGAGCTTCGTGTGCGGCGCGAGCAGGGCCACGGCGTCGAGCTCCTGGAAGGCGCCCTTGTGGACGAGGTGGGTTTCGCTGGACCCAGCAAGCAGCAGGAGAGGAAAGGCGTTGGCGTGGGCATTGCCGACCTGCAGCAGCGTAGGTAGCTTGTCAGCGTCTAGAAATAGGTACGGTAGGTTCTGCCTCAGTAGTATCCGAGCTCTGACGTACCCCGGCCATGGCGTGCAGCACTCCCGGCCCGCCCACGACGAGGCACACGCCCGGCTTGCCCGTCAGATAGCCATATGCCGTGGCAGCGTAGCCGGCGGCCTGCTCGTTGCGGAAGCCGATGAAGCGGATGCCCAGGTTGATGGCCTGCTCGGCGATGTCGACGACGGGGATGCCCACGATGCCGAAGATGACGGTGACGCCCAGGTCGCGCAGCGCGCGGGCGATGAGATAGCTCCCGGAAGACGCTTCTGGAGCCATTGGGACGGTTTTTTTTTTTTTTCTTTGCAGAGGTTGGATTGGATTGATACAGGTTCAGGGCCTCCAGGGCCTACTCCTACATGGTGGTGCGCTAGGTCGTGTCAGTCGTGGTGGTGCCGTAGAGCCGATGTCAACTGCCCGCCACACGATGCCGGGTGCCGATGACGCGATACCGATGTCCGCTTACCTCATGTACATGGAAATAGGTATCCAAATACAAAGCATTCGATAAAAATAAAGTCCTTGCTAAATTTTAGCTATCATCGTTCAGCGCCTGCACAAATAAATACTCGCGACGCGTACTGTACAACGATCGCCCCTCCACTTTTGAACCCGCATGGTGCCGCTAGCACAACAGCAGCACGCTGAAAGCACAACAACGCCTCCCAACACCTCCAAGTCAATGTCCTCACCAAGCACACTCCCCACTCAAACCGCCCTCTTCCGCATCCCGACATCCAACCCCAACGGCTTCCTCAAAAAGCCCTCTCTCGTCTCCAACACGCTCTGCCTCAGCTCAAAATCATAGCGTCTAAACACGGTGCTCACAATAAGCGCGAGCTCCATCTCGGCCACATTGCGGCCCACGCACGCGCGCGGCCCAAAGCTAAACGGTATAAACGCCGCCTTCTGCGTCTCCGACACCTTCTCCCAGCGCTCGGGGCGGAAGTCGTCGGCGTCGGGGCCCCAGATCTCCTTGCTGTGGTGGATCGTGTACGCGGGCACCGACAGCACCGTGCCTTGGGGGAAATGGTGGCCGCGGAGCTCGATGCCCGCTGCGGTGGTGACTATGCGTGGGAGCCCGAGGGACGAGGTGCTGTGGATGCGCATGGTTTCTTTGATGACGGCGTCGAGGCTGGGTGGCCATGTTAGCGCCGGTGCTTGAGAGCCTTTGCTCGTGCAAGCGATGAATACGCCACGACGGAAAAAAAGAAAGACCAAACTTACTAGGGCAGGTCCCTGACCTGCGCAAACTCGGGCACCGTGTCGATGTCAGGAATCGCTGCGTCCAGCTCCTGCTGCAACTTCTTGACCACATGCGGGTTCTTCAAGCAGTGGAACAGCAGCGCGCAGCTGGTGTTGCTGGTCGTGTCCGAGCCGGCAATGAGCTGCGTCAGAGCTTCAGCGGTGAGTTCCTGGCGGCCCAGCTTCTCGCCCTTCTCATCCTTGCCCTCCATGAGGCGCGCAAGCAGGTCCACACGGTCAACCTTATCCGCATTGGCCAGACGCTGGTTAACGCGTGCGACGG
This sequence comes from Aplosporella prunicola CBS 121167, assembly GCF_010093885.1. Taxonomy (NCBI): domain Eukaryota; kingdom Fungi; phylum Ascomycota; class Dothideomycetes; order Botryosphaeriales; family Aplosporellaceae; genus Aplosporella; species Aplosporella prunicola. The sequence continues at coordinate 224,164 of NW_022983530.1, read as the reverse complement.
CAATACCGGCCAGGTTTTCCACGGCCTGCATGCCCTTGGAGAAGAACGGGTCGGGGAAGTACTTTGCGTACGGCTTGATCTGGGGCAGGCAGCCAATGGTTCTGCGATGGACCTATCAGCAAACATATCCCCGCGCATTCCAAGCACGAAGGCCCCAGCATCCACTCACCCCGAAACCTCGCCCCTGCGGTTCAAGACCTCAATAGCCGGCGCGAACTTGGGCGGGCTATCCGGCGTCTCCCTGACCTCCGCCATATCGCGGCCTTCCTTGAGCATGCCAAAGGGGGCACCAAACGCGAGATCGCCAATAATATCAAAAGCGAGGTAGTTGAACCAGTGCAGGGCGTCCAAGCCCGCATATCCGCTGGACACCGAGCCCGCCATGCGGTCCCACTGCAGCACCAGCTGCTCGAGGTTATGGTGCATGTACTGCTCGAACTGGCCAATGGACTTTGCGCTAAACGTGTGGGCGACCGTCTTGCGCTTGCGCGTGTGCTCGGCGCGGTCGCGCGTGTTGAACAGGCCGCGCTGGATCGAGACGAAGGCGTCGTAGTACTCGCTGCGGGAGGACGTGGACCAGTAAGCTCATTGTGTCCACGCGCTGCGTCCGAAGGCTGGTATACGCACCTCTTCAGAAACCCATTGCCGTGCCCGTAGATGGCGGGGATGGCGTCCGCGTCCGCGACCGACACGTGGTGCGGCTGGATGCGCACCAGCTTGCCGTATTTCTCGTGCGCCTCGTTGACGGCGAGGTAGCGCCGTCCCTTGCGGCACTGGAACAGCAGCCACAGGTTCGTGAACTGCGCGGGAAAAGGGCCGGGGATGTCGCGGATGGACCAGTTGCGAAGATACGGCAGGAGGTAGTAAAGGACGGGCACGGCTAGCAGGGCATAAGGCGTGAAGAGGGCTTCGACGAGGCCCATGGCTGAAGCTTTTTGCGTTGGTGGTGGTTGTGGTGGTAGACAATAATAGGTAAAGGCCGCGAAGGATTCTGCAGCAGCTGCGGAGCTCAGTCCCTAGGTTACCTTATGAGTATGATGAAGACGATAAAGCCGGAGACGCAACGCCCACACACACACACACACACACCCAGGCCCGCAGGCCCTTATATCGTGCCTCGATCGCGACGGCTAGCAGCGGGGAGGGCATACGTAGCACGCGCAACCAGAGCTCAAGCTCCTCCCCCTCCACTCTCGCGCCAGCCAATCACGTCCCCGCTGACGCCGCTGGCCTGCCGCGCCCGCCCTCCGAAGCGGCGCGCCCGCATAACCGACTGCCGTGGCACGCGCTGCGAGAGCGGCAGATGGGCTTGCCCGCTGTTCCCCGCATCCGCGATCGCCCTAATTGTGGGGTTGCTGTTGTCTCTTTCTCTCTGCTTCTTCCTCACCATGGCCCGCCTGCTTCGGCGCCTAGCTAGCTTCCTTCCCGCACCATGCCTCATGACTCGCACTAGTTACAGCATCTATATTAGTACCTAGCGTGTACGCGTCCATGCCCTGTGCGAACTTTTTACGCGTCCCCAACCGCCCTCTTTGCCGTATCCTGTGCGTTATCAATCGCTGTATGCATAAAAGCCGATCATAAGTCGTGCTACCACGTACAGGGCTACCGACATCACTTCCCGGAGACACATCCGTCCCGGACACCGCACTTTAACTGTGTGTACTGTTATATAGACGATAATGATAGGTATCGATATTGCTATGGTGAAATGAAAGCCCGTGGGCCATGTGTATCCAAAGTGTAGTAGTCTGTCTACGCAACCAAAAAGATCATATGCAACCAGGTATCAAAAAACATTAGGAAGCTGGGGGCGAAAAACGAAAACGGAAGCAACAGCTTCCTAGGAAGTTGAGCACGGTGGGTCTGTGTCTGTCTCCCCTACGCAGTCGCCACGTCCTTTACGCTCATGTCCCCAGTCTGGCGATGCACCTCCTCGATCCACTCGCCAGCACTGGCATCGACTCCGGTGCGCGCGCGATGGTCGCCCATGTCGTCGACCTCGATGCGGCCGTTCATCCGCTTGTACGGCTGCAGGTCCTGGCACTCGCTGGGCATCTTGCACGCGCGGCGCGCCTCCTCGGGCGCCGTGCGCCAGATCACCTCGCGCACTTCTTTGCCCACCTTGTCCAGTGCGTCCATGGCCCAGATGACGTCGAGGTGCTCGTACCCCTCGATGATCTTGCTGTGCACCACGTCGACGTAGGGCTCGCGGCCGCACTCGAAGCGCCGCAGTAGTCGCCGCCCGTCGACGAGGTCGTCGTTGCCTGCCACCCATAGCGCCATCGGCGGAACCCGCTCATCGTACCATGCGTGGCGGCCGCGGTGGTCGTAGTGCCCGCGATTATCGTTGCCTTCGCCTTCGGCTGGGCTCTGGCTACGGGAAGAAGAGCTCGACGAGGGCGAATCGTCGCGGCGCTCTGTCGAGTGCTCGTTGCGTGAGCCGTGGCGGTAGTACTGGCGCATCTTTTCCTGGCGTTCGGCCATGTCGTCTTCCTTCTCTTCCATCTCCTTCTCTCGGCGCGTCGCCAGAATACACTTCTGCCTTGCGAAGCACTCACGTCCGAGCCACCAGCGCATGCTTTCAGACGAGACGAAAACGGGTGCAAATTGAAACATGCGATTGCGTAGATCCTTTTCCCAACGCTCGTCGGTCCAGTTAAACAGGAAGGAGAAGATGCGGTAGCCCATAGCACCATAGAATTTGCCAGGAAGAATCTTGTGCATATGCATCATGAAAGGGATAAAGGCATGGATGCCAAAGATTACACGGAACATGCCTGGGCTAATCACCTGCATGAACTTGAAGTACATCTTCCCGATCAGGGGACCCGCGTACACCGCCGGGGCGAGCGCACAGAAAACACTTATCTTCTCGCCAATCTCTGGTCGCTGTTCTTTCGCCAGCATGACAAAGGTTTCCGTTGTTCCTTGCGAGTGGGCTATGAGGGCGAGCTTCTCGAATCCAGTTTCGGACAGAACGCGGGAAATGAGCGCGGGCAAGTCCATGACGCCCATTTGGCGGATATTCCATGCCCACATCCGAGGATCCTCGTACTTGAGCATGTTGTGGCGCGGAGTGAAGCCGCAGCGGTTGTTTCCCAACCAGACATCATAGCCAGACTTGGCCAGGAAAAAAGCCATACTCTTGTCGTCATTGGAGCAGAAAGCTCCAGATGATTGTAAAAGACCGTGCATCATGAGAACCGGGTACTTCCTCTGTCCAAAGGGGAACTGGGAGCCAGAAGCACCGTTCTTGGCTCCCTCAGCAGCAAAGCCTGGGCGGAAGATTTCCGGAGAATGGGGACCCTTGTCCGGCGAGGATGCGGGGCGGTAGTCGCGTGGATCGTAAATATGCCACAGCTCTATTATGAAGCCGTCTTCCGTCTGAACCAAAAAAGTCTCGCAGTCTAAACCAACCCTCCGCGCATAGTAACTAACGTCGCAGACCAGCGGATCAGGCCCGCCTTCCATAATTGGATAGTCTTCTGTCGAGTCGGTGGCATGCTCTTTATCCGGACACTTCTCGTTCCTCTGTTGACGTTGCTTCCATGCTTTTTCTGCTTTCTTCCTCGCCTCTTTCCTCCTCAATTCCTCTTCGTAGAATGGCCGGTACTGATTAGGATCCCTGAAAGTTATTTTTCTCCACAACCATTTGCAGAGAAGGGGTATACTGGTGAACATTGCGCCTAACAGAATGACAATTAAGAAAACAAAGGAAAGGATAGCTGAAGAAAATCTAAAACCCCAACATTGCATGTTACGCAAAAAAGTAGGTGGGCCGTACATTGGCAGTGGGGGGAATAGGGGATTCGTCCTCGATGGTGGGACGGCGTCCCTTAGTGTCGCATCTGGTTTGGAACCATCTCTCTCGGACATGGCCGAACTGCTTGGCTTTGCGCCGTGTACGGTTCCATCATTGGTCTCACGCGAACTGGGATCGACAGGCTTGTTTTGCGAAGGGTCGCGGTTGTCGAGGACGTCCCTGAGTTTGTTGAGTTTGATGGCCTCCTCGACGGGCACGGCGGGCAGGCGGCCGCCATTGGCCGTGGCGATGACAGGGTCCTGGCTAGTAATAAACTTGGCTTCGACTGCGTGAGTCGAGCCCTCCCGCTGGTTCTCCTGGTCGACGGTGTACTGGCCAAGGTGCTCGGACTGGTGTGCGAATTCTATGGCGGGCTGCGCCTTGGAGGACATGGAGGAGAGTTTCTGCTTCGCTTTGGCAGCGACGGTCTGGGTTCTGGAGGCCATTGTTGCGGGAGACGGGAGGGCGGGCGGAGCGGGTATCATAAGGGCCTCGGGGGCGCCGAGTTTGGAGGTGATTTCATGGGTGGAAAAGTGGAAAGGTTGAGGGGAAGCAGGGCGGAGGTAAAATGGCGGCAGATGAACGCATGGAAGCGGACAAGATCAGCCGTTACTCGCCGCGATGGAACCAGGGACGGCGGCGCCGCATGACGTAGTGGTTGTTGGAAGCGCGGCCGTAAATTTTCAGCTGTCAACGTGCGGCTTTTGCTTGGACCCAACAAGCCTCACGCGCGCGTCTCACATGAAGATCCCGCCTCAGCACTCCGCCTCCACGTCTTGTGGCTTGGCGTGAGATTCGCGATGCGCATGGGAATAATGCCAGGCGCCAGTTCTACCCGAAACAGGCAATTGTATAGTGAACGTTAGATGTAGTGTCACAGCCCTATCGTACTCCTCCAGCCTTGAACCCCACTGCGGCTCCGCATTAGCGCGTCGAGTCAACAAACTACCTCGGCCTCGGCAAGCTCCACCGAGCACCTTCCGTGGAACCTAGGTAGCTGCTCTCCGCTTCCGAAGAACAAACACCAACCCACCACCATGGCCGCCGACGCTGTCCTGTACCAGCGCAGGCGGAGGCGCAGAAGAAGAAGACACGACAAGCCCGCCATCTCCGCCCGCCTGCTTCTCGACGAGCGCATCAAGGGCGACGTCGGCCTTCTATCCGACGACCTCTTCGCCGACTTGTTCCCCGCCGCCAGGCAAGCACCGGGTAGGCCTTACTCCACACGTCACCCATTTGCGCCTTTTACTGACGACACAATGGACAGGCAATCAGGACATCCACCATGTCGCCATCACGCCCTGGACGCCGAGCTCCGTCAACTCTCCTACTGCAGCTTCCTGGACCATCCTGCCCGTTCGTGCGGCTAGCAATAGCGACAAGGACTCATCGCGTCCGAATTCCTCCCTCCAATTCCCCGCCGCTTCGTTAGCGCTGCAATCGTTCGTCCAAGCGCTCCAGTCGACGGCCCCGAACCGCCTTCAACGACGAGATGCACCAATTGAGATTCGCATTGTAGATGTTGCCCCGCTGGGATTGAACACGATATTTGTCAGTATCGATGCGGACGGTCTGCGCAAGCTGGAGGAGGTCCGGGCAAAGTTCGGAGGCGGATTTGGCATTACGCCAGCCAAAGAGAGGCAGCTCGCTCCGAACGGTGTCAAGGGGAAATCGCAAGATTCGGCCCAGCGGGAGAAGGCATGGAAGAATGCAGTCCGCAAAGCATTAGAAGTCCCCAGCATAGTACACGCGGGAGACCTGCTGCCTTTGCCAATCGATGGACATCCAATCACTCATGTGCCCGCTCCTCCAGCTAAAATCGTCTCTTGTGAGCCAGTATCCCAGGGCGTACTGCTTCCGAGCACAAGGATAGTCGTGTTGCATTCTCGTAGCCGGAACAAGTCCGCCAAGGCCTCTTCGACAGCCCTCGTTAGCCCGCGGCTAGCGTCCGGCCCCGGCGAAGACGATGAAGACACATCAAATGATACTTTCTACTCTGCCGCAGAAGATAAGGGCTCTTCTACTGGACCTTCGCTATCTGATGATGGAGATGCGTCTGCTGCAGAACATCTGGATTCAGAAGTCTCAGGGTCTGATGCTGGAGACCTCTCAGACGGCTCAGACGACATGATATCCCTGAGTGCTCCTTCGTTACCAGGGCAGGCTTCGGGCACTATTTCTGCCTGGACCTCGACCACACCAAGGGGTGGGACCATTCGTCAGACTGGCAGAATGAGTCCCGGAGCTGCCTCCGTATATTCCACTTTTACAACAGCAACAACCAGAGGCAGTGGCAGCGCTGGAAAAGTCTTCAAAGCTGTGGGACTCCTCGAGCAAATTCCGGAAGAGATGGTTCACCCCAAGCCTGGCTCGGATGACGACGAGGAGGCTCGTGTTTTCGTGGACACAAATACGCTTGTCAAGGTAGGATGTTTCTCCGGTGACTGGGTACGGATCGAGGCTGCACAAGAACCGCAAGGGCATGGGGGCGGTGCCTTGAGTCTCCAATATGCCTTCAACGAAGAAGCTGAGCCTTCTGAATTCCGCGCGGTGAGAATTTTCGGGCTTCCGGAAAGCATGTCGAAAAAGCCTGCGCGGTATCCAGTGAACCGCTCCCACCAGCGAGTGTCCAGCGTTTCCACGCAAGTACCTGGAAGCTCACCGAGCCAGGCATATCTGTCTCCGGTTCTCATAGCGAACATGGGTAGCCCGACCCATTTGCGCATATCTCCCATACAGCCTCCATCACTTCCCTTTACCAAGACGCCCGGCCTCCAGAAGCCAAAGATTACAAGCTCTTCGCTCCCGCCCCTCGCAAAAGAGGTCAAGCTACTGAAGCTGTCAACGCCCCTATCAACCGACCGACTTCTTCAACCAAGTTTGTTTGTCGGGTTGAAAGACTACTTTGAGCAGAAAAGACGCATAGTAAAGAGCGGTGATTTGATAGGGATCGCAGTGGATGAGGCCCTAGGCAAAGCAGTATTCCAAGGAACCAGACCCGAGGATGAAGCAGAAACCGAGGAGTTACTGTCGAATTCCAAGTCTGACGGATCCACCGACCCTCGCCCTAACACAGACAGGAACCTGAAGAGCGTGGCTTGGTTCAAGGTCAGCAACGTAACTGCGGCGGTCTCAAGCGAGGCTCGGTATAATGGCGACCTTTCTGACGATATCTGGGGAGGAACTGTATCCGTCGATGCTACAAACACGAAAATTGCTCAGGCTGGAAGTGAGCAAGGGAAGCTGCCGAGCGCTACTGGTAACTCCTGGCAGTACTACTTCGGCGCGAAGCGCATCCCTGCACCACCGAACGGTTCTGCTACAAAACCCTTTGGCATGACGGATCTGCCTAGCCAATACATTTCACCGCTTCGACGCCGTATAAGAGAACTGGTATTGGCAGCTACAAGCCCCCGTGCGGTACACTTGGGCTTGCCGCCTTTGGCTATTCTCGTTACCTCGACGCAGCGACAAATCGGCAAAGCCACCACCGCCATTCGTGCTTGCGAAGACTTGGGTTTGCACACATTTCCCATCGACTCCTTTGACATTGTCACGGAAGGAGGTTCGGGGGGAGGCGATGTCAAGACTGAGGCATTCCTCAAGGCTCGAGCTGATAGAGCGCTGGCCTGCGGTGCAGAATACACGGCCCTTCTCTTGAAGCACGTCGAGGCGCTAAATGCCGACCGGATGGTAGCAGCCCTGAAGGAAGTCCTTGCCGATTCGCGAGTCCTCGTCGCCACAACAACCGAAGTCGATAAGATCCCTGATGGCATTCGCGGCCTGTTCACCCATGAGTTGGAGATGTCGGCGCCAGACGAGGCAGAGCGAGAGGGCATTCTTCGGGGCATCGTCGAGGCCCGCGGCATCCGTCTCTCACCCGACGTCGACCTGTCCAACATTGCCGTCAAAACCGCGGCCTTGGTTGCTGGTGACCTAGTCGATGTGATTGACCGGGCGCTCGTAGCCAAGCACACGCGCTTAGAGAGCATTGTCTCTGAAGCGAACAAGCACCTCCCCGACACTTCCATGGCCCTCACAGTCAAAGACTTGGAACTAGCAGGTGGCGCATCCACGCTCAGCCTCACGACCGCAGACCTCACTGCCGCAGTCGACGCCGCGCGCAAAAACTTCGCGGACGCGATCGGCGCGCCCAAGATCCCCAACGTGCAGTGGTCGGACGTAGGCGGCCTGACGCACGTCAAGGACGCCGTAACAGAAACAATCCAACTGCCGCTGTCGCGGCCGGAGCTGTTCGCGCGCGGCATGAAAAAGCGGTCGGGCATCCTGTTCTACGGGCCGCCGGGCACGGGCAAAACGCTGCTGGCCAAAGCCATCGCGACGTCCTTCAGCCTCAACTTCTTCTCCGTCAAAGGCCCCGAGCTGCTGAACATGTACATCGGCGAGTCGGAGGCGAACGTGCGCCGCGTGTTCCAGCGCGCGCGCGACGCCCGCCCTTGCGTCGTCTTCTTCGACGAGCTGGATAGCGTGGCACCGAAGCGTGGCAACCAGGGCGATAGCGGCGGCGTCATGGACCGCATTGTGAGTCAGTTGCTGGCGGAGCTGGACGGGATGAGCGATGGCGGCGGGGAGGGTGGCGGAGGAGGCGGAGGCGTGTTTGTGATTGGCGCGACGAACCGGCCGGATTTGCTCGACCAGGCATTACTGAGGCCGGGGCGGTTCGACAAGATGCTCTATTTGGGCGTCAGCGATACGCACGACAAGCAGTTGACGATTCTGGAGGCGCTGACGAGGAAGTACGTCCACATCCCTTTCCTACCTCTCCTCCCCACACCCACAACAACGTCGTAAACAACGCACGCGCTAACCCCACCCCCCACACAGGTTCTCACTCGACCCCGCCCTCTCCCTCGCCAGCATCGCGCAGACCCTCCCCTTCACTTACACCGGCGCAGACCTCTACGCCCTCTGCTCGGACGCCATGCTCAAAGCGATAACGCGGCAAGCCAGCGCCGTCGACGCCCGCGTCCGCAGCATCAACGCCCAGCGCGCGGCACAGTCTTCCCCGCAGGCACCGATGACGATCGCGCATTTCTTCGACCATGTCGCTGGCCCTGCCGACATGCAGGTCAGTGTTACGGCCGCCGACTTTGCTGCTGCGAGAGATGAGTTGGTCCCGAGTGTTAGTGGTGAGGAGTTGGGGCATTATGAAAGAGTGAGGAGGACATTTGAGGGGCAGGCGAGGGAGAAGGAACGGGGGAGAACGGGGACGGGTGAGCCGCAGCCCCAGATCGGTGCCCAGGGGTATGTGAGGGCGGCGGCGAAGGCGGCCGAGGCAAAGAGAAGTGAGGGCGGGAGCTATGCGGCTGTCACGGCGAGGAAGGGGAAGGGCAAGGGCAAAGGTAAGGGGAAGGTTGGTGTTGCTGGTGCGGATGGGGACGCGGGTGCGGAAGAGGTGGGGGGGGGGGGGGGGGGGGGGGGGGGGGGGGGGGGGGGGGGGGGGGGGGTATGGGAGAGGTGGTGATGGGGGCGCGGGTGCGGATGACAACGACGATGATGACGACGACTACGTTATCCGGACCGACCATCTGATTAACGGCGGCGGCGGCGGCGGCGGCGGCGGTGGTGGTGCTGGTGGTGGCGGAAGCACGAGCAAGGGCAAAAGTAAAGGCAAAGGCAAAGCAGCAGCAGCAGCAGCAAGCGCAGGCGGAGGCGGAGAAGGAGCCACGGGCGCAGAATTCGGCGATGCGGCCGAGGGGGACGAGGATATGTACGCTTGAGTGCGCACGTACACATCTACAGTGAGCAGGCGTGGTGTGGTGTGGAGACGCGATGTCATATCAGTGATAGTAGTGTCAGTGTGTGAGGGGTGGTGGAATGGCTTATAGATGCAGTTGAGTAGGCAGGCAGCCAGTGAGTCGGTCGGTGGTTTGCTGTGTGGGTTCGTCTTCTTTTGGCGGTTCTTGCGTTTTGGGGCGGAACTTGGTTGGTTGCTTGCTGTTCAAGTGGTGTGGTGGGTAGGGCGTTTGTGTGCTTGGGTGTGTCCTCTTGATTAGTAACTTACCTCTATCCTCCCTACCAGCCTGCTACACTATAAACTCGTATCCCGCAGACTAATTGAGGAACTCTTGGATATAGTTCGGGAGCTACTGCTGCTGTGTAGGTGCTGCTTTGTTGGTGGATCTGATACTACCTAACTCTTGGTTACCCAGTTCACTTCATGCGGCTTCCTGGCTATTGTTTGTACCTATCTAGGTGATGTGTTGGAATTGAGTTGAGAAGACGGGTTTGTAGGAGTGGGTGGTGATGGTGATGGTGTGCGGTGGTGGTGTGAGTAAATGATGGTCCGCGGCGGTGGGAGATGATAGTGGCCATTATCGTTTTACATGCCGAGGTTTTGCAGTGGGGGAGTCTTAGGGGTTGGACTCTTGGCTTGTGGTTGGGGGGGTTGGAGCGGTGTGCGTGTCTTTGATTAGAGCTGACCGGCCGAATATGTGGTATAGCTGGGTGTGTAGATGGTTGTCGGTGGATGTCTGGAGGGTGGATGTGTTTGTGCGGGAAGATAACATGGGCTGTTTATATAGAGTGGATTGGGGCTGTTCGTGGTTGTTCTTGTCCTTGCTCTTTTTGAAACTGTTGTTCTCTGGAGGTTTGCAGCTCAGACAAAAGAACACCCGGCGAGAAGAGCATGGAAGATACCTATAGACCAACAACAACAGTTCAAACTCACTTCCAAAACAAGCCAAATCAAAGAAACATCGTCACCACCGTCACCACATCACGGAACAAACAGCAGCAAACCATTCGGATAATTTTCATATCATATCATAGAGAGCCCTCATAGTCAGCTTCCTTCAACCCTCAGACCCACTCTCTACGAGCACTCAGTCTTAGAGTCATCAGAATAGAAGTAGTCCTTTCCGATCTTGATAGACTCGGCAGTCCAAGTCTTGCCGCCGTCGGAGGTCTGAAGCCCGCCATCAGACGTGGCGCCGTCGAGCGTCAGCGTGTCGCCGTACGCCTTGTCGGCCTTGTTGAGCTCGATGACGATGTTGTCCCAGCCTGTGGAGCTGTTAGTTATTGCCGAACTGTGGGGTTTATACTGCGATAAGAGAGGGGGGTACGCACTGTAGCCTTGCAGCGTGCCGCAGGGGGGCAGGTAGCACTCGTTGCCGGAGTAGAAGACTTGGGGCTTCATGCCCTTGGCTGTGAACGCAGGGGGTTAGCAAACCGCAATTGAGGAAGGAAGAACAGAGGAGACGTACTATCGGACTGGGTGGAGATGACCTTGCCGTCCGCAGAGACAGTCTGGACGATCTCCTGGGTCTCGGAATCGACCTTGACCTCGAAGTCGAGGGTTGAGCCCTTAGGAACCGGGACGTAAGTCTGGCCCTGCTGGTAGGGGTTGCCGGTGCCATCATCAGGGTGGTACGTGCTGGCCGCAACGCACCACTGATCATCAGCAACACCTTCACAGCCCATGTTCTTCAGGTTCGGCGAGAAGTCCAGCAGCGGCTGCACAAAGTCGAGCTTCAGCACGTCGGTGTTGGCCGGGTTCGGCTGCAGCCCGATCCACAGCGTCAGCTCCTCCTCGCCGCCCGCTTTGTAGTTGCATGGCGTCGCTGGCGGCTTCATCGAGTACGTCGCTTTCGTGATGTAGATCGAGTCGTCCGATGTCGGGCCGGAGTAGAACTGGTTGCCGTACTTGTAGTTGTCGTACAGGCTCTGTCCCGAAACGGAGCCTACGGCCAGAGCCATCGCGGCGGCGGACACGGCGTTGCGCATCTTGGTTGGTGGTGATGGTGGTGGTTGTTGTTGGTGAATAAACGTTTAGAGACGTAAGTAGGTTTTGAATGAATGGAGGGAGGAGAACCAGTCTCGGGGAAGAAATGAGTGTGGATGCTAGGACGAATCTTGCGTGCAGAGCTGAGTCGATGTGGTGGTCTATATGGATTATATATTGCATGGTTATTGGAAGCGCCATTATGTTTACCCGACCTTGTTTCACTTCGGCTATGGATAGATTAACGAGGAGTGTGGTGGATGCGCCAGCCCTGCGAACCGGGTAGATGCTCCGCACTCGGTCGAGACCACTGCCCCACTGAAAGCGCGGACCGCTGCTTGAAATGAGACTGTAGTCATGAATTCGTAGGTCCCATGAATAGGAAATGCCGCCAATGAGGGTAAAGCCTCAGCGAGAGACTGTGTTGCTGCATTTATGTAAGCTTGGTTGAATAGCAATGACTATTCCAAGTATAGACGATTGATTCTCATTGTCTTGAATGCTCTGTATCCTCCTCGGCTCACCTAAATATTCCCGGCTCACCACTGGGCTTGTGTGTTCGCTGTCACCTTCCCCTCAGGCTCTATGTAGTTTGGGGTAGTTAACCTTCAAGTGTTTGTCAGCGGAGATCGCTCATCATCTCGCTTGTTTTCTCCTTTTACTACGATCACCTACTTACTACTACGTATGTAGACGCCAGAGACCGAGTACGATCACGAAGCGCGCGGAAACACGTCCCTCGATGTCCACTAAAAGGAAAAGCGGGTGTTGAGGTTGGCCTTGAAACAGAACTACAGCGGGGGAACACGAGTTGAGAAATTGGTTTCAAACGGCGCGGGGAGGGCCGCCGAGCGAAACGTGAACCTTCCGAAAAGGACCATCCGTGATTATGCTTCTTTTTTGAGCTAATGGAAGGCTTTCCTCCTATACCTTATAAACAAGGGTTGCAAGGAGGTTGCGAAGAACGTCCAGGTACTTGGCCCGGGTCTCCGGCCGTCGGATGACTGTTGCTCTATGCTCTTCCGACTCCTTGGTTGCTGGGACTATCCTAAATAGGCATCATAGCATGTTGGCGCACTCGACTTGAAAATCCGCCAATCGACGCCATGGGAAATTCCAGGGATATAGATGAGTCGAAGCCCGGAAGGGCATAAGAGAGAAAAAGATTCCAAGCTTGCATTGCGCTACATGTCCATCTAGATATTCACAAGTGACGGTAGGTAGGGAAAGCAGATCCAAGAAAGGAGACTTTGAGATCGCGTAATCTTGGGTATCAGAAGAACAACATTTGACGCCCTTTAAAACTCAACAACCGAAAATCCAACTATACCGCTCCACCTCATAACCAAACAATATTGACATTGACAAAGAAGCAGACCAAAAAAAGAATAATAAAAAGAAACCGTAAATCCTGCATTCCTTCGTCACCCATCTCCTATTTTTTTGTTATTCCAATTCTCCAAGTTCATTGATCATCCGCTGTCAGGCGTGTGGCTTCCACTGCTGCTGAAATAACTCTGATCAATCTTGAGAATCCACTCGATTTTCTCACGCTCACTTTTTGCAGCAAACAAAAACGTGTTCTGCGGCGCAAAGACGGCAAAGACATTCATGTTGTGCCGCTGGAGCAGATTAGCGAGCTGTGGCTGGTGGTCTATGCGAGAGTTCCCGAGGTTGATGGCGTTGATCTCGTCGCCTTCAGGGACGGAGTAGATGTGCAAGTACGGCCGGCGTAGCTCCACAAAGCGCCGCACCCATCGCGTGTTGGTGTCGTCGGGCGTCAACAGATATCCGCCTTTCAGCATAGTAGGATTCTTGGGCACATAGCGCACCTCAGAGATGAGAGTGGGAGACGTTTCGCCGTTAGGGGGTGTGGCAAAGGCAGCGCCACGCTCAGGCGGCTCGAGGTTTTCTTTCACGAGGATCAGCTCGCCAATATCCTTCTTGGTCTTCCAGAGGTCGAGGACCCGGAGAAGAAGCTGCCTCTGCCGCCCGGTGAGAGGGCCGTCGGTGTCAATCTCAGCATCTACTGTCAGTGCTCGAGTGCTAAGCACAGTCCGCGCAGTCTCAATCTCTGCAACTCTCCTTCGTCGTTTGCGTGTGCTGATGAAGTCCTTGACGAGTGACACACCACGCGGCGTCCACCCGCTGAGCAACTCCTCTCCCTTAATGTAGTCGTGCTGGGTGCTCATTCTCCACAGGTCGACAGCGCGCTTGGCAGACACAGGCCGTATGGCTACAGAGAACATTCCAACAGTTGAGTGCACAATACGAGTAGCGGCGAAGAACTGGCTAAAGACAGAGGTCGGGCGAATATAGGAACGCGATCGTATCTGCAATGCAACATCCAACGAGAAAGTCATTGGCTTGGTCAGCTTCGCGCAGGCGACCTCCCAACATAGAGACACTTGCACCCGGTAGCGATCGGCAGTCGTCCGGTCTAGGAGCAAAGATGCGTGCATACTTGTGTCCCATAGTCCGACGAACGTCACATTGCTTGTACCATCAGCGTTATCCTTGACCGTTGGAGTAGCCATGAGCTTCACTGGGACCATGGGTTCAGGCGAGTCTGAGCTGATGGTCCGGCCGTTATGATCGAGAAGTTGGACGTGACCGACGCGTATGGAGGAGATGTCTTGCCACTGCAGCGTTTGCCCAGAGCTGTGCGTAAGATTGACAACGAAGCGCCGCTGGATACCTTGATGCAACTGGTAGACCCCGATATCGAGAGCGTTGTTTTGTACCACATCGACTGGCTTGTAGTTTCCATCCTCGGCCATTTCCTGAATCTGCAATCGCGTAAAGATATCGTGACGATCTTCGGCGAAGTACTCAGATTCAGGTAGTCGAGAGTGATTGCGCTTCAGCTTAGGACGAGGAGCTTCATCCCGCATGTCGTCCCAGCTGAGCAACTTGTCCAAATGCATTGTCGTCACCTTCGCAAAGATCGATATGCGAAGTGATGCCGTGCGGGGGCTGTCGAGAGGCAGGCCCATGCTATGGACGCTCTCAAAACGGATCGGACCCTCGTCGAAATTTTTGATGAGCTGAGTCGTCGTCGCGCCGCCCTCGTCCGAAATCCCGGGAAAGAAAAGCTGAGCATGGACTTCCGAACCTTCTCGTTCCGGGAATCCGATCATTTCGTGCATGACCACGTTAAACTTCAGCGTAGACGACGGGGCTTCTGCAAACGACGGCTCCAAAGACAAGCGTATAATACCGACAACTCCAGAGGTGTATGATGAGATGACGTCTATGGCAAAGTCCTGCACCCGAGACTCAAAAACTGCCGCAAGCGGCACATCCGCATCACCGATACGGGAGTACTCCGGCGAACAAGACTCCGTAAACGGATTTTCCAGGCGGAAATGCTGCTGCAACTCGGGGCGATTCACGTATTGATGCATTTGACGCATAGCCCTGATGCGTCTTCGCAGCTTTTGGATTGACCAGAGATGGATAATGTGATCCTTGAAGTCGACAACCCTGACGCCTATGCAAGGCTTCGGTGTTGCTTCAAGGTCTTCGTCATCCTCACCGGGAACGCCGTTGAGCACCAGATCGTAGGAAGAAGCGAAAGAGTGTCCGACGTCGACCACACAGAACTGGAAGACAACGTGCTTGTCCATCTGCTGGCTCATGACCTGAGCCTCTTTCAGCAATGCGGCATTCTGAAGCAGCGTCTCTGCCATGGCTACGTATCTGCGTTGCCGCCAATGCGTGAACACCTTTTTGGCCCTTGCAACTTCCTCTGGAGGTAAACCAGGTAGCTTGACGGGTGTGGTCTTCTGCGCTTTCTCAAGAGCTGAATGGCCTCCCAAGTCGAAGATGTGTCTTTCATACTCCTCTTTTTGCTGCAGGAGTTGCTGTTGCATCTCTTCTTTGACGGCGCGAAGACATTCTTCCATCCTCACTTTTTCGGCTCGGATATCTTCGATGTCGACATGGCCTTCCTCTGCATCTTTCAGCCTGGCTTGGAACTCTCCTTTTTGTTGGTCGAGTTGGGATTGCATGTCTTCCCTGGCGGTCCTGAAACGGTCGCCCTCCTCGCTGAATTGCGGGGTTGAGGGAATGGTCAAAGCCGTATCCAGGGAGAAGTTATCCATGGTGCTATTGGACGCGTACTTTTCCCTCACGGGATAAGATGCATCGGACTCCACATCGTCTTCCCTTTCAAACAGCTTACTTTCCGGCCTAGCCTTACGCGTAGCACGGACCCGTTGCAGATCATCGAAGAGCACATCCAATTCCTCGTCGGTTAATTTGGAGATCTTTTGGTCGGGCCCGAGCACGGCCGATACGGCCTCCCGTCGAGCAAACGCCCAGTCGGATTCACGGTTGCCTCTACCGAAAGGCAGAGGCGACCCTCCTCTTGAGCTGTCAGGATCGGGTTCTGATTCACCCTTGCTGAGGTTGCTCCAACTTCTCTCATGTCCGGGGCGAGAAGGTGTTCCCGTAGGGGTGCCTACTGAGCTCGTTGTCATTGAGTGACGTAATAAGCTGCCTTGCTGTTCTGCCCTTTCAGCTCGCGCCTCTTCAGGATGATTGAAACGGAAGATGTGGAAGTCGCCAAGAATGATGCGGTACCCGCTCCTCAGTCGCTTGGGCTCCTCGATTCGCACACCGTTGACCATGACGCCGGCATTGTCTTTCGGCACTACAGTTACGACGCCATCAACGTTCTCGAAGGTGCAATGGTCCTGTTGGATCTTCGACCCGTTCAATCGAATTTCTGCACTAGAGGAGCTTTCCACATTGCCAACTGAAGTCGTGCCGGGTTTGAGATTGTAGATCAAGCATTCCGCCAGCAGCGGATCATCGCTGAGGTTGACCAGGTGCGGCATTTTCTTGGGCGTGGATAGGCCGACAAAATTCTTTTCGATACTGATACCCAGCTCCTCGAGTTTGGCCTCCCGCTCTTTATGGATTTCCTCTGTCTTCTGCAGCTTCTCTTCCCACGTCTGATTCAAATCTTCGTACAGCTTCTCAGACTGGCTAAGCTGCTCTGCAATCTCTGCCTTTGAGACCTTTTTGACTGTGCCGTCCGATGATGTGATTGAGACGATTTGTTTCTCCAATGGCGTGTCTGGGGCATAGATTTCTTCTGGTGGAACACCTGCGCCGCCTCCGCCCCCGCCCCCTCCTCCGCCACCACCTCCGCCGCCACCGCCAAGCTTTGAACGGAGTTGCGCAAGTTCTTCTTTCAGCTCGCGGATCATGCGAGCATTGGGATCCTCGTTGACAACGGCGTGGTTCTTGATGCGCTTGGCGGAATCCGCGTATCGGAGGGTCGATAGCGTTTCTTCGAAGTTGATGTCGGCGGGCGAAATTGCTGCAATCATAGCCGTCATACTGTTACCGCCCAGGGAATCTTTCAGCAGCCATGTCAAAATGGAATCTCTGTACGGGACCATGTTGGGGTTCTTCTTCTTTCCCCCCAGTTTTCCGGTAGACAAGTCGGCCAGTGCTGCAATGACACGTCCAAGCGTGGACAAGGATCTGTTGATTTCTGCACCTTCTTTCAAACGCGCGCCAGTCGCTCCTGTAGAAGTAGCGCGCTCTGAACCAGCCAAATCGACTAAACTGATTTTGGCCACTTTCTCGGAGTCCATGCTTGTCTCAGCATCGTGCCGCTTCTGCGTCAACGTCAAGGTGAAAACGGCGTGGGACCGGGAAGATGTCTCGTTCATGTTTGTCGCGGCGACCGTTCTCGCCTTGTTACCCTCGTCCATGAGGTTTTCGATTTCCTGAAACGAGCGGACAACGAGCTTTGCCAAATCTTCGACGTAGGGACCAGTCGACGGATGCTCTCGGACCTTGAGATTGCTCTTTGTCGCAGGGTTGAGCAAGTCGCGTACGCGCTCGTTGTAGATTTCCAGGTACGAGACCTCGATTGTGCAATTCAAATGCGAGTCTTGCTTCATGTTGTCAATGCGCTCGAACATGCCCTGACAAATCTTAGGAATGACACCGTGCTCTTCGCCATAACCCATCATAGAGTATGATTTACCCGAGCCGGTCTGTCCATAGGCGAAAATACAGTTGTTGAAGCCCTGAAAAGCGTTGTCCAACAGCGGCTTGCCGAGGTCGCTAAACAGATCTTCCTGACCGGCGTAGTTGGGAGCATTGCGATCGAAGGACCAGTAACTCTTGTCGAAGTTGAACGTCTTTGGCCCCTCGGTCGCGGCCTTCGCGCCCTTGGCCTTGGGGTCCATGTTCTTGGGGGGGACCAGGACGGTCTGGCTGTCCTTCATCTGCACGATACATTGTGCCTTTCTCTCCTTCTCTACGCGGAGTTAGGCGGGTACTCATGTCGAGGATGGATGTTCGGTCATACCTCTACTGTTGAAGGGCCTGCAACGCACCACCACCTTGATGTTTCCACCCCCGGAGGCCATGATGGCTTAGGAGTCGCCGAAAGCCCGGCGCGGCGTGAGACGGATAGGTGTAGGACGGATGCGTGTATGAGCGGTGTTTGTGTGCGGCTATGGTGGCTTCATCGCTGGCTGGGCGCGAGTCGCAGGGAGCTAGGAGGCGCGTTCGCGTACGTTGTTTGGGATGTTGATGTTTCGTTGGCCCTCGACCGCCAACATCCCCGAAGCTCATCCTGCGGCGGGCGCCGGCGGACGTTCCCCGAAAAGATCAAGGCGCCTCTCCACGCCGCGCATCCCACTGCTCGACCGAACACCGATCTCAGGAAATGCCCTGCGCCTGAGCCAGAGCCACGCCGCGAATCGCCTTTCATGTGCGAGACGATCATCCACCTATCAACCTAAGGTCATGCGACCGCGCATTCTTTCAGATGACCTTTCCCATCTCGTCCGTGCGCATCGTGAACAACAAGGTCATTTCGCTAGCTAGAAGAGCGCTGGAAAGAAGCTAGGATATTTTTGCTGCAATTGCGCCTGCAGACATGGGCAAGAGGGTGGAGCCGTTGAAGAATGAGATGAAGCATGATGGTAGACAGAAAGCTCTCGCGCCGTGCGCTGCTAGGGACGCTCTTCGAGCCTTATACTAATACTAAACTACTGATGATCTGCTTTCGGGGTAAAGCTGAGGATGCTAACATCTATAAGTATATTTTAGGGAAGTTAGACTTTAAGGTTAAAGTTAGGATTATATATATGTTCTGCACGACCTTTAGGTTGGCAGTTGAAATGTTGTTTCCTTTAGTAAAATTTCCTGAGCATAGCAGCTCTTCTCAATTAGATCTCAAAAGACTAGATAGTTGATAAGGGCTTGAGAACGAGAGCTGTTACGTAGAGCAGGAAGAGTGGGCTTTTGCTGAAGTATAAAACACGGGACTCGAAAAACCACGGAGCAGAAAAGCTAAACAAACAATGGTTTCCACAACAAAAACAACACCAAACCCTTGCTAGACGCGTACAATGTACCCCGTCAAAATGGAACCCACCTAGGCGTCCCATGCATGCCTCAGGCAGCCAAACAGCGAGCAAAATCCCGCCAAGCCCGAACAGCCCCGCCCCCGCCATCATCGTCGCCTCGAACAACCCAGCCCACGACCACCGTGCCAATCCCGCCGCAAACCCACTCAACAACACCACTCAGCACACACGACGCAACAATGGCCGACGTAGAAGCAGCGCCCGTGCCGGAAGCGAAGCAGGTCGTATACTGCGGCGGTGCGTCAAGCCCCGCGTCCCGAACCACGAGCCCCCAGACTGACCCATCGCGCAGTCTGCAGCCTGCCGCCCGAAGTAGGTAGGAGGTGAAACGGCGGCGGCGCGGTCCGCGCGCGCATAGAGACGACGGTCGGCTGACGAGACGCGCGCAGTACTGCGAGTTTGGCGGCACGACTAAGAAGTGCGAGGAGTGGCTCTCGAGCACGCATCCCGACATGCACGCGAAGCTGTACTCGCAAGGTACGTCCCCACACTGCCCACCTATCCTCACACACCGGGGCCCCAAATCCCGCGACGCAGCAGCAGCAGCTAAAACCCCCCACCCCGCCACACAGACACAATCGAAGCGAACCTCTCCAGCCTCTCGCTCGAAGCGCAACAGCGCGCAGAGAAAGACGCCAAGAAAAAGGCCGCGAAAGCCGAGTCCGCAGCGCAAAAGGCCGAGGAGCTGAAAGCCAGCTCCACCGTCACGATCAAGCGCATCGAGCGCAACAAGCGCAAGTACGTGACGGCCATCATCGGGCTCGAGGCCTTTGGGCTCGAGCTCAAGAAGGTCTCGAAGGACTTGGGCAAGAAGTTCGCTACTGGCGCCAGCGTCACGAAGCTCCCTTCTGGCGGCGAGGAGATTACCCTGCAGGGCGATCTGAGCGATGATGTTTATGACTTCTTGATCGAGAAGTATGATGAGGTGCCTGAGGATAATGTGGAGTGTGTGGAGGATAAGAAGAACAAGAAGTCGAGTTGAGCGGGAGAAGGGTGTTGAGTATGGATGAGGGCGCACATGCGCGTGGATGAGAGGGGCTTGGTGCATGTCGAGGCTGCTTCTGAGATGTAATGGCAGCTAGTATGGTTCCAGCAATTCGCCAGAAAACCACGGCCGTTGCGCATGGCAAAGCAAATAAACGAATGACGAAAGATTGGACGACCATGCCACGCAATCTTCGTACTCTTAAAGCGTGAGTTACATACTGTATAAATACTCGAACACTGTCCAGCAGCACAACGAACGCTCCAAAAGCGTCACTAAACACGCATTCCCTCATAATCACCGACAAGCACATGTACATACAAGCAAGCCGATGGATCAAGAAAAGCCAACTGTTCAAGCTACCGCTGCCAACCTATAAAGGGTATATACAAACAACGCCTCACCTCTCCACGTCTCACGCCACCCGCTCATGCCATGCAGAATAAGCAGCAGCACCAACGACGCTCGACAGCAACAACAAAGGAAACAGAAAATGCAGCCAGACAGGCAGGTCGGTAGGTAAGGGTAGGGTAGAGTAGGTAAGTAACCGAGAGAGAAAAAAAAAGAAGTTTCTCTGTCTCCATCTCTCCAGAGAGAAAAAGAAGACGAGCAAGGAAGGCATCTCGAAGAAGAGAAAATGTAAAGTAAAGAAGAGCGAAGAAGAACGCAGGCCGGACCGCGAAGTAAAAGAAGATGATGAGAAAGAAGAAGCAGCACCAGGCGCCTTGCTAGTTTACGTATCCAACCAACAACAGAAACAATCAACATCAGCAACGCTTTTGTATGCGCGAGCGCCCGCTAGAGGCACCACGCAGTTCGTGAGGAAAAAAAAAAAAAAAGTGTGTGAGAAGTGAGAAGAGTGGAATCGACGCCGGTCTCCGATGTGTGTGTGCGTGAAAGTGTGAGTGATATCGATGCTTCGTCGTCACCAGGCCAAGACAAAAGACAATCACCCTTCATCAACACTTATGCCTCCTCCAGCAAGTCGCGGATCTTGGCGTAGAAGCTGCCGGGGTACTGCCTGATCTCGTCCTCGGTCGGCATCGGCTTGTTCGGATCCCTGAAGCGGTCCGCCACGCGCTGGATAATCTGCGCGAGCAGCGGCTCCGGGATGCGCAGGTCGTCGCCCGCGTCCGGACACAGGAATTCGTCGCGCTCACTCAGCATCTCGGGGATTGTGGGACGCCGCGCCGGGTCACGCTGCAAGCAGCGCTTAAGCGTCTTTTTGAGGCCGGCCGGCACGCGCACGCCCCCTAGCCCGTGCGATGGAAACTCGATTTGCACGTTGGGATTCACGATCGCCATGACCCGGTGGATCTGGTTCGGGATGTGCGCGAATGGCGGGCGCCCATATACCATTTGGTACAGGATGCACCCGAGACTCCAGACGTCGCTAGGCTTGCCCAGTTTCATGATGCGCCCAAGCGACGTGTCGCCGTTGGGGCCGTGCCGCGCGCTTGCGTTTGCGTCTTGTAGTGACTCCGGCGACATGTAATTCGGCGTTCCGACATGCGAGTCGCGGTGCACATTGACGGTGTGCTCGACGTCGATGGCATTGGCGATTCCGAAGTCGATGAGCTTGAGCGCACCTTGGATGAGAAGGAAATTGGCGGGTTTGAGATCCGAGTGCACAATGTCGTATTGGTGCACTGATTGCACGCATTCAAGCATCTCTTTCCAGTAGAAGCGCGTAAACGATAGGTCCAGGTGGGAGTCCTCCGGGTCGATCCTCATGCGTAATATGCGGGCGAGGTCGGATTCGCCAATGTCCATGAGCTATTTCTGGGTTAGTCAACGTTGTCTTTGGCGGAAACAGAAGAAAAAAAGAAGGGCTAGAAAAGATCGTCTGATCTCGTGGGAATGGGGAATTTACTCACCACACTGAGGATTTGCTTTTCCTCGTCGACTTCCCAGTCAAAAAGTCTCACGACTCTCTCAACGCCCTCTAGTTTTCTCAAAAGCTCAATCTCGCCCTTGTAACCCCTCACGGCATTTTCGTCTGCGTCTTCGAGCTTCACCCTCTTCAGTGCAAACAGCTTTCCATTCTCAGCCATGACGCGATAGACATCGGAGCTACCGCCCTTTCCTATCCGCCCAACTTCTTGATAGGGCTTTCCGTTGACCATGAAAGCCCTCCTCCGCTTCTTTTGTTTCACCGTCGAAGCGCCAGCTACTGCAGTTGCCGTGTCCAAAACAGACATTTTTGGCGGCGGAGGCGGCGCGGGACGAAGCGGCTTGTTGACATCAACGGGCGCGAGCGGCATCGGCTTGCTTTCACGCTGCACCGCAGGGGCTTTGGCAGGCGCGTCGAGTTTCATCATAGAATCTTTCAGGAACGAGTCTTTCATCGACGAGTCCTTCATCACCGAATCTTTGAGCATCGAATCCACCTTTTCTCCATTGTCAACCGGCATCTCCGAGTTTGACTTGAAACTCGAAGCGGCCTGGTTCTCCTGGTCCTGGGAGGGGCTGCCCATCCGCAAGTTACGCGGGCTAGTGATCCGCACAACGCGTGGGCTACCGGCGCTGGGGCTGCCAGCGCTTGTGTGTTGAGGGCTACGGACTTCGGAAGCCATGTCCATCTCCGATTGTTGATTTTGTTCCTCCTCGCTCTGGGGTGTTCTCCTCAATCTCCGGACGGGAGCACCGCGCAGAGGCACTCGTTTGATGCGCAATGATGGTGCCGGAGTTATGGTATCTTGCATAGGACCGGGAGTCCCTGAGAGGGAGGAGTTTCTCGATATCCGTAGCTTGGGCGCGCCTCTCATCGGTCTTTCGGGAGATCCGACCTCGTCTTGACCAAGCAGAGCTCGGGTGTAAGGATTCAGCTTCATGGGCTGCTCTATCTCGTCTTCGGAGCTGTCACCGATGTCGATGCGCTGCATCATCGGCGCATTCGCGCTAAAGCCATGCGATTGTCCTAGGATAGAGATAGGCGACTCGCGCCTAGGCAGAGCCGCTGGCCTCATTGAAGAAGTGGAGCGCGACATCCTGCTGTCGTAGCCAGAGGACGACAGAGGGGTCGGGGATGCTGCGGCCATTGCTAGATGTGACCAGAGTAGCTATGCGATGCTGAGTTGAATGTTGTTCGAAGCGGCTTTTTGTTGTTGCGATCGGGCGTAGCGAATGTTGGTCGTGTGCTACCTTTCCATAGAGAATGCTGGGGGGTGGGCGAATATGGTTGTCGTCGTTGTCGTCGTCGCGTCGTGGGTTGGATGTGCGAGTGTGTCGAGGGCGCGGGATTTACGTGAAGGGCAGGGCGAATGTTTGGCCCTTGCGTTGCCACGGCAATGCTCACGTGCGTCACTGCGCTTTGTGCACTCAACGATGACGGGAACGCTTGCGGATCAGGGTGACAGGGCGACAGGCTGATGGGAATGGCTGGATTTGCGTGTGCGAGACGCCAGACTACTCCCCCGCATCGGCTGCAGCCCTGCGAGATCAGCTAGATCCGTCGCATCTCCACGGAGCCGCACTTGGGAACGTAAGGTACAATGTTGCTACATATACTGGCTACGCAAAGACAAGATTCTGACCTCAAACGCCGCCGCTGTACCGTATTCCATCTACAGCATGCGCCTTCCAATGCTTTCACGGACACCCCTGCCTATCACCTTCCCTCTTCGATAGCGATGGCCACTACGACGCAGATGTCATCTGGCTTGCCGCCATGCCAGTTTTCTTGCGGATAATATCTTTGCACTTCCTTTGCAAAAGGCCCATCCCGCCTCATATTAAGACTGGCCGCCTTTGCTTCTCCGGTGACGGCCAGTGCGAGAAGCGCCTGCAGCGTGTTGTTGTCCGACTTGCTGAAGTTGCCCTTCTCGGTCAGGGCCGGGAGCTCTCTGCTCACAGTGAACTCATCCCTCGTGTCGATCCAACCACCCAATGCGGTCATGTGTTTGGCAACTATTGAAAGCAGGTCCTGGGGGCTCAGGTTGTCCCATACACCGTCCGTGGCAAAGACCAAGACGTCTCCGTGCTTCACCCGGTGTTTGGTAATCGCAGAATCTTTCGGTGTTTCTCCATGAACTTGTGACCCGCCAAAGAGCCTCATCTGGGCCAGCATCTGCTCCGGAATCTTCGACATCTGATAGGGGGTATTGAATGCGTGGGTTTGCGGAGGAGAGAAATAGCGAACGGCATTGACGCCCATGTGGATAAAGCCGGAATCACCGAGACTGTTTTGCAGCATTAGCTTGTACCAGGTCTGGGTGGGTTGCAGTGCTCACTTGGCCACTTCGACTGAGCCAGAGGGATCTGCAGTTGCTATGCAAGCAGTGCTGCCGCCACCGACGACTGTTTTGTCTTTCATGACATTTTCGTAGCCCAGTTGCAGCAGGTCCTTTGGATGCAGTGTAGTCGAGTTGAAGCCTTCGGGGAAGCCGTTCGCAGCCGTTGCCATGTATTCGCATATGCCATGCGCAAAGTCGGCCGGGTCGACGCCGGACTCGGTCCAGCCGCCTACTCCATCGGCCACGCCAAAGGCCACCGAACCAGTTGTACCGACCTCGTTGACGAAGAAGGAATCCTGTCCGCTGGCCGGGCGATCCTTCTTGTCTTTCTCTCCGATGTTTTGGAGCCCGGTGCCCGTCTTGGCTGCCCTGACGGAAGAATTATGGTTGAAGAGGTTTAGTTCGGGATTGAAGCGTTTGCCTTTCGCAGAGTATGAGGCGGATATGCGCCAGCTGAATTGGGTCGCGGCGGAGCTGTTTGCTGAAGTTCCGCTGAAAAGTCGTATAAAGGAAGGGCTCCCCGAAATCCACGAGAAGGATTGCGCGGAGAGGAATTGAGGCCGGTTAAAGCTAGTGGTACACAGCCATTGTGCCCGGCTGCAGAGGCCTGCTCTAGCAGACGCGGTAAGCTTGCTGGGGAGAAGCGGGCCAGAGAGGCTCATTGCAATTAAGAGGACAAGGAAAGAGACGAGGATTCGGACGGTCGCGCGCATCAGCGGACCAGGGTGCTACAAAACGAGCATAACAGACAGCAAAGCAATAGTGGGCGGTCAGATAAGGGGGCGGCAAGTGTTGGGAGGTGGTGAGCACTTGTACGCGTAACTGTGATACCTACTCTTCGGTTTCACAAGTTGGAGCGTTGAAGCTCTGATCTCATTATCGCTTGGCGGAGTAGCGGAGCTGTGGAGCGGGGCGGGACGGGGCGGAAAGACTCGCCTGTTGTCACACCTTCCATCACCAAGTCTTCTCTTTTTCTACCCGCGCATGTCTTCACTTCGACTATCTATTCATGTTCCACAATCTATTCCCTAACTGTCAATAATTCACCGAGCACAGAGTTGCTACCCGCAGCGCGCTAACCGTAGCTTGAATTATAGCCGAACTGAGAAGAGGTGGGCGAGGGACGATGGAGAAGGAATTTAATGTGCACTGCAATTGAAAAAAATGGACATGTTCGAGCTGAGTCGACACAGTTGCGTCTGACCTTTTTTTCCATCACAAGGTATCGGGCACTATGTTTGTGATAGCTGTAACTTATGTGACTGAGATGGACTTGGCAACGGACAACAGCACCTCTACGACCTCTGACCACTATTTCTTCTATGAATGAAAGTGGTGGATGCGGCGACAAGCAATTGCTACACCAAGCACCTCGGCAATAAGATCGATCTCAATATCAGATCGACAATACGATCTCAGTCCTGGACCCTTATGACGTGTAGATACGACGTCGAACGTCATGATGCTGTTACACATGCATAAACAACTGGAGACGGGTAGATACAAAAGAGGCAGAAGCAGCAGCACCACTCCGCCCTTGCAAGATGCTTCGACTATTTACACGCAGCGCACCCGTGTTCAAAAACTCGTTCACCAGCACACGCCCCAGTTACAGAATCATCGCTCCGGCAGTATCAGCAGCACGCACCATGGCAACCGGCAAGGCAGATATGTCCGAGCTTACCGGCTCGAAGCTGTTTGATGTCTCGCATGTCACGGCTGTCGTGACTGGCGGAGGCACAGGCATTGGCTTGATGATCACGCAGGCGCTGGTCGCCAATGGCGCGAAGGTGTACATCACGGGACGGCGGGAGGAAACGTTGAAGAAGACGGTGGAGTTGTACAACAAGGGGCCTGGCCAGATCATTCCGTAAGTGAACAGCCAGCCCTAAATCAACTCGCATATAACGCGCATTTCCCCGCTCTATCAAGAATTAGGTTGTACTAACTCCTTGCAGCCTCCCTGGTGATGTCAGCGACAAAGCCGACATCCAGCGCCTCGCCTCCGAAATGACGAAGAAAGAGCCGTCAGGTATCCACCTCCTCGTCAACAACGCCGGCATCGCCCGCGACGACGCCACGAAGTTCAGCACGAATGGAGAGCCAGACCTTACGTCTGCTGAGGCCATCAGCGCGCACTTCATGAAGTCCCCGCAGGAATCCTGGGCCGAGACGTTCAACACCAACGTCACGGGCGTGTTTTTCACTAGCATGGCGTTTGCGCCGCTGCTCGCACGCGCGAAGGAGAGCACCCCCGGCTATGCGCCTAGCATTGTTACTGTGTCGAGTATCTCGGGCCAGATGAAGGGGAGCTCGATGGGCCAGTTTGCTTATGCGTCTAGCAAAGCCGCGGCCACGCATGTGAGTCGCATGCTGGCGTCGACGTTGGTGAAAACGGGGATTAGGGTTAATATCATTGCGCCTGGTATCTTCCCCAGTGAGGTAAGTCATTCTGTTCCCTTCTTTTTACCATCCCTTAGCCAGCCCCCTACTAACACTCCCTCCCACAGATGACAGCCGGCTCCTCGGGCGAGGACAACAAGTCCGAGCTCAAGCCCACAGCGGGCAATGCGGCGGGCCGCCCTGGCCACGACACGGATATGGCGGCCACGATCTTGCTGCTTGCGGGCAAGGGCGGGCTGTTCTATAACGAGCAGATCTTGTATCCGGATGGTGGAAGCACGCTGATTAACCCGGCTGCGAAGTAAGTTAGGAGAAAGAGGGATGTGTGTGATAAGTGTATTGTTATGTGATATGAATATGATTACCAGCTGAGGAATGACGCCTCTAATGTTCGTCACCGCGAACCGAGATCCACCGTATAGCGAGACAGGGGACGATACAAGCAGTCCCTACAGAGTACTCCTTGCCTAGCTCCTATCCCGAGTCCCAGGTATGGGTGAAACGGTCTTAGAGCACACAGAGGCTCTACATATCCTGACTGGGACTCTTCTTCTCCGTACAGAGCCTCTACACACCTTAACTGGGTCTTTTCTTCTACTCCGTACACGTATCACCATCTCGCTTCACGGTGAATCTCGCTTCGCGGTGACGGACGTTAGTTGTGGTCATCGTGCGATGTGCCTCAACGTTTTTAGTCAAGAAAACCGATGCCAGTGTGGTTGTACGCATTGATATAGCCAGCCCATTAGGCGAACAACTCCAGATAAGTACACAACTTCCTTCAACAATAAGTGACCCCATCTATGGATATTTCAGACATTTCACGACAGGGGTATCTATAGTATTGCTGAACATTTCCAACAAGATCAACAAATGATAAAACCCTTCGTGGAAATCACCAGTCTATACGAATTGAACTAGTTGATTTATTGTACACAGCGGAAGAAGTTCAACGGAAGATATCCGTTCATTACCCAAGAAATGAGACCAAGTTCCCTATGCATTCGCAGACTCACAGTGATGCCTTCACTCACATTTCCCCACAAGACTTATAGCGACACCATTATCAACTCTCAACGAAGCCAACAGCAATACCAAACTGGCTAAAGAACCAATGATAATATATATCTACTTATATTATTCGCTTATCCACTCACCCATTTGCTAATCCGTACCACAGCTGAGCCCCAGTGCCAAACAGAAACCAAATCAAATATGGTCTATGCACAGCAAGCAAAGAACTGCTTTCCAACTACCAGCACGCCTCACTGAAGCCACCACAAGTTGTTGAAGTTTCATAATGCTGACGCTGTAGGCGCTCATAAGCGGATGGTGATAGCTGTCAGGAGATAAGATCATAGATGGTAAATACTAACTCTTTATGGTGGCATTTAGGTACACTGGTTGAGAGGGTATATGGCTCCGATATGGTCATGTCGAATGCAGTGGTGAGGCGGGCTTTTTTATGGGTTGGGTTTGAACTCGCTCCCGGCCGATATAAGGCGGTTGTTAACACTTTTGTGTGAGCTTTGTCCCTCCGTATCATAGGCAAATATCAGTGGACAACTTTCGGGATCAGTGGGCTAAGGGGAGATGGCGACTCGGTGGTGCTGCTAGTGCTGAGAGGAAGAAGGAACTCCACTGTTGCTTCTTATATCCGCATGTTGGTAAATGGGGAGTTCTCCGTGACTGAGTTATTTCGGCCCCGTACAGTGGGTTAAGAGCCCCACTAGGGAACGAGTTTACTTCGTGTTCTTCTTTATCTTCTTCTCCCTCCTCTCCTTTTCTTTTCTTTCCTCTTCCTTCTTTCCTTTCTTCCACTCTCGTTTTTCCTAACCACCGCATACCACCCACATAAAAACGCCCCCAAATTCAAGGAAACAGAGCATACCCAACAACACACAAAGAAGCACAAAAACATCCACACGACCACACGTCTGCCAGGCGAACAAAACCGGGTCTCAACAATCAAGAGAAAAACACGTGCCTCGGCCCTACCCGGAGGACCAATGCACACATACACGCGCATACCACTCAGCAGCAAGAGCAGTCCTAACGGAATTCCAGAGTCGTTTCCAGCGTTACAGAGACGTCCACAACCTTATCGCCCTATTATCATTTGCTTTTTATGACCGTTTTTGCGTTACAGCTTTAAATGGAAGTATCCGCAAAGAACACACCGACAACCACACATCCAACGATCTCAAATAGCTGAGCAGCTTCAGCATCGCAGCCAGACGTGGGCAAGCAAGCACACAACCCCACTCCATAGACCCACCCATCCAGTCAAAAGACCAACCTCCGACACAACCAACCCCCCACCATAACCCACCACAACATTACCTACCCACGCAGCAAGATCAGCACCAGCCCACCGCACCCGTCCCGCCGTCAAGCCCGATGCGATGGCTGGCCGATCGATCGTCCAATCGCAGCGCGAGATGGGGTTTTGGACGCGAAAGGCCGAGGCCCAATCGATTCGTGGGTGCATGAACGGGTGCTGAGGGGGCTGGTGCTGGCGTCATTGCACATGGTGTCAAATGGATTCCTGTAATCGACTATGTTTGATACCGACATAGTTGACGGGTTACGGTTTGTAGTAGTTTGGAGGATTTGTATTTGTTCGGGTTGGCTTTTGCTACGGAGTATGGGTTGGAGGCGGAGGCTTCTGCGGTTGTGTTTGATACGCTAGTTAATGGCGGACACTAGCTACATGCATATTGATTTGGACTGGGCCCGGATGTATCCGCATACGTACGACTCGCCGTGAGGTTTGCCGCGACGAACGGTGTTGTTTGTGCCACCGCACGCATGCTGGCCCTGCGACGTGTCCTCCAGCCGCCGATGTATAGATAGGGCTGAGCAGTGTGGTGGCACTGCACCGGGTGTCCATCAGCACGTCTGCCTGCCTGCCTGCCTGCCTGCCTGCCTGCCTGCCTGCCTGCCTGCCTGCCTGCTTGTCCATCGACGTGGCGTCATGATAGGCACGCAGCAAGCATGCAGGCAAGCGCCCGGGATCACCCTACCGCGCAGCCATTATCCTCGGTGAAGAGCCTCGGGCCAATGGCTGCGACGGGCGTGAGGAGGTGCGCGAGCCCGACACCAGCCTTCAAGCCGAGCATATGCGCGAATGCCTGCCGCGCCCTTGCTCATGCTATGCAGTGCGGCACAAGCAGCGAACACGACGACAACCATGGCGACCGCGGGGCGACGGCGCATCGGACACGCGACGGACGTGCTGGTTGGGGCGCAGACAACATGGTGTGCGTATCATATATTGCGCGAGCGTTTCGATGGCGCCGACGTTGAAAGAAGACACGAGGGCCAAGCGCCTAGAGGCCCTGAAGTGAGAGGTAGGGCGCCACAGAAAGATAGCAGGATCAACATAGGGATGGTTATGATTAGCACGCTCGATAATGCATCGCCAAGCCGTCCCGTACCGCGGGTCCGCGGAAGACAGGACCTGGAGCCCCGCACCGTGATTGGCACAGCCAAGGGCGGGGTAGCTGCGCTGCAGCAGCAGCCACCAGCAAACGCAACGAGTTGCGCTTTGAACCCACCCCAAGCGAGCAGGGTTGCTGATTCTAGACCTTTGTCCGCGCAAGCGACCGCCCAGGGGATTCGTGGTGTTGAGCTGCGGCACGCCGGGACGACTTCCTTCCTTTTGCCCTGCGTCTGCGTCTACGTCGGCGTGAATGGAGAACATGACGTTGTGGGACCACTTGCACACGCACATGGAGAAGGCCGAGCGGGAGGGATCAATGCCGTCTCCGAAATC
This sequence comes from Aplosporella prunicola CBS 121167, assembly GCF_010093885.1. NCBI lineage: Eukaryota > Fungi > Ascomycota > Dothideomycetes > Botryosphaeriales > Aplosporellaceae > Aplosporella > Aplosporella prunicola. The sequence continues at coordinate 193,808 of NW_022983530.1, read as the reverse complement.
TTCCGTCATGCTCGAGAGATGGAGAAAGCTGGAGAGGCTGATGAGAGTCAGAGAGTCAGAGAGTCAGAGCACGCCAAGTGCCGTGATGGCGCAAAACTGTCTCCACACATTAGCGAATACGAATAGCGGGGAGGTACGGACGTAGCAACGGTTCCATCTTCACTGATGTCTGGATAGTGGTGAGCCGGACGAAGGTCCAAACGACGTACCGACTTGCAGACCCCACGGGCCGACCCCGCCCGGCGTGAACATGACGTTTGTCGGCGGTGGACCAGCTTGAAATTGGGGGGGAAAAAGCGGGCTGTGGCAGCTTATATGCATTTGCATAAAGACGCAAGAGAACCTCTGCAGGGATTGTGGGGATCGCAGGCCGAGAAAGGGATTGTCCTGGCCGCGATTGCACATCATGCGGCGAGATGATGGTGGCATCGGTCGAGGGAGTAGCGCGGCAGGCCAGTCAACCTCCCCTGCCGATAGCGACGCGCAACCACCACAACGGGCAATGAGAACGAGTGGTCCCCCGCTGTGTGTGATAAGAGACGGACGGCAGAGGAGTAGCATCCGAGTAGAGTAGTTCGAAGAGTGGTCCTGGATGGAACGGTTGCAACGCGCTGCGGCGGCCGGATGTAGCGGAGGCTATCGTCCGTTGCGGCGGGCCGTGGTAGGCGTCCATTGAGTACCAAGCTCGGCGGTGGAAGGGAGAAGAAGCAGCTTCTAGCTTTTGTGGCTGCCGACGGAAGCAGATTGAGGGTTGTCGAGAGACGCGGGAATTTTTGCACGATTTCCCACGGCGCAAAGCTTATCACACACAGCACCGGAAGCGTAGTTAAGGGTTCAGGGGGTCGGACGCCACACCAAGATGCAGCGCCGATCGCCGTTTTGATTGAATAATGGCTGCGTCGAAGGCGCGGGCGGCAGACAGCCACCGACGGGCGAGGCCGGGTGATATTGATCGATCGAAGGATAAACCCAAATGCCTAGGTAATTGGCAGGCAGGGCTGAGAGGGGGGCACGGGGAGGGAAGCAGAAAAGCAAGGCAGACACAAAGCGGCTTAGGGTGATTTTTTTTAGAGACATGAGATTTGTTGTCAATCCAGAGGTACCGTCACCCGTACCCCATGGGCCCCCTCAGATCACTTGATCTGCGAGCCATCGGCCCTGATTTGCTTGTGCGCAAATGCGGTGCCCGTCGTGCCGATCCTTGGGCTGTTTTCGCCGAGTCGTCTAGCTCGCTTTCTCTTCCGCCGCCTCCAACAAGAGCCCAGGCCCAGCGCGCACTCCACTGCCCACAAACAACCCTACCCACCCACGCCCGCCTCCACCCTGCCCCCGAAAACTTCTGCTTAAACCCTCGCTTCTCTCCCTGCTCTCAATTGCTCCACCTCGAACCCCAACCATTGCGCCGTCCGTCCGCCCAATCCCGCCCGCACCACACACACTATCCTCCGCGTCTTCCCCGCATCGTGCGCGCGGTCCACAAAGACATCCCGCCGGCTCTTGTCTCTCCACCATCTCTGCTTCTCTCTCCTCTCCTCCACCAGTCCAATTCGAGTTCATGTCGGCTTAACGCCTTAGACGTCTTGCACCTAGGAAGCGATAGCGTTTTTGAAGGCGGAGGTTATTTGGTTTGGAAAAAAGGCGTCCGCTCCCAAAAGAGCACCGGTGGAAAATGGCGGAAGTTCTCCCTGTACAACTGCCCGACGGGCAATCGTATTTTTCCCCCTCGCCCCTGCGTCGCTCCTCGCCCTCTCAGCCGTCTTTTCTGGTAGCTCCTTCCGGGACTTATTCTCCAAGTCGCCATCCAAGATATCCGCCAGCTGAGCTCAATGAGTATGGAACAACTACTACTTCTTTGCCCGCGTCGACGTCTTCACCCCTACTCCACTCTTCCGAGCCTCCTCAACCCACTCCAATCCGGAGATACTACCAGCCTCACAATACCAGCCGTCTAGTCCACGACTCGTCGTCAGACGACGACGATGACGACGGCCTCTCCTTCCCTTCTTACAATGACAGCTCGTCATACACCGACACGTCGTCATACGACGATGACGACAAGACCGAGGCCTCTGTCACAATGCACTCTTCCGGTAGCGACTCGGCTGTCTCAACCAACAGTTGCTCCACGCCCGAACCGTTACCGGTCGCCGAAGATGACACGGCCATCAAACCGGAACCCTCGCGCCACGTCGACTACCTCTCGCACGACTGGAAGGAGGAAGACATCTGGTCGTCATGGCGACACATTACCACAAACCGCAAAACGTACGGCCAAAGATCAAGGCTAGAGAATGCGTCTTGGCGGACATGGGCGAAGTCGAAATATAGGTTACGGACGGTTTCGCCTGAGACGCTCAACTGGTCAGTACAACCCTGTCGGGATCCATGCCACGATCCCTCCACGTTACCCAAGTGTAACCACGATAAAATTAACCGCCGTGCAGGCTCAAGGATTGTGACGTAACTTGGTTGTACGGACCGTTGCAAACGTCCAACTCGTCTTTCGCCAATCACGTCTCGGAAGCCTCCAGCCACATATCGAAAAATAACTCGTTCATCAATAAGAAACCGATTCTCAAGAAGCGAAGCATGTCGGAAGTGATGCTTCAGCGATCTATATCCAGCTCATCCTTGCTAAAGCAGGCCGCCGCAGCAGTGCAAGCGCAACAGGAGGATAGCACACCGACAGTGCAGCTCCAGACCCGCCCGCATTACCCCCGGGCCGCGTCGAGTATAATGTCAATACCTTCAAAATCAACAAGCAGAGAAGCCACCGACTACTTCACCTCGCGCTCCACGTCCGGGATCAGCACCCCTGGCACTGGCGAGAAGAAACACATCCGCTTTGACGAAAAGGTCGAGCAATGCATCGCGATCGACAACAAAGACGACAACGACTACGAGAACACCTGGGCCCTCAACGACGACTCGGACTCGGACTCTGACGACTGCCTTGAAATTAAGGCGAAACCCAGCAGACGCATATCGCGCAGCAGTTCCAAGAACAACAGCGGGCCTGAAAACAAAACCATTGCCAAGCTCCCGGACACCACGCTGAAATACAGGACCGAGTCGCCCGACGTGACAGACCAGACACCGGCGCACTCGCTGGGCCTCTGGCGCTCGAGCGCACTGTCGCCGTCGTCATCGCAAGAGACGCTCCGGCCGTCGCGGCCATCAAGCAACTTCCTGCTCGGCGAGGACGACGACTCTGACGACGAGGCGGATATGAACTGGGAGCCGTCATTCGCGGGGCGGCGGGACAGCGTTGCCGTCACGCGAGCACACCAGCTGAGCGATCACAATGATGGTTCCGGGTCCGCGGCCGATTCGGAGGCGGCAGGCGCTTCCTCGGGCGGGCTTCGGCGCACGCCGTCAGGAATGTTCATGCCGTACGAAGAGGACGAGGACGACATTGTCGCGGCAGGCCTGTTCGGCAAGGTGGTCGATACGGTGAACACGGCCAAGGACATCGCACACGTCATCTGGAACGTTGGCTGGCGCAGCTGATTGGGGCGCGCGGCTGGGGTTTGTTGGGGAAAGCTGGGCGATCATTCTGGATGATCGGAGGCGTGGGGATCGTCACTCCCCCAAAGCCAAAGCAAGCCGGCAACCGCCTCATGCCGTCGGTCCGAGACTATGGATGACGCGGAGTGCGGAGAGAGCGAGAGATTGGAGAGAAAATCAAGGCGCGCGAGCGAGCAAGCGAGCGATCGAGCAAACGAGCAGGCGGGCGAATGAACGCGCTGCGCGCTCTGCTGCCTCTGCGAAAGAGGATTCATTCCTCGGGTGAGGTCGAACGATATGACGCGCAGGGACGGGGGGAACGTTAATTACCACCACACAAAGCATTGGGCCGGATCCGGGTGTTTACGGCGAAAATCAAAGCCTCATTTTTTTCATTTTGATTTGGTTTGAATCCTTTCTCTCTATTTTTTATTTTTATTATTTCCTCCTGTCTTTTTGCAGCACACGTGCACACACGCGCACAACACACAGACTACATGCGGCTTTAAAGGGGCATTAGTTTTGGGATTCTTTCTTTTTCTCTGCTGGGCTGGCTGGCTGCTTGGTCGTCTTGAGATTTCGTTTTTTGTTGTTGCTTGCTTGCTTGCGCGCTTGCTTGCGGCTTTACTCTGTTGCTGCTCTGCTCCTTTATTTTGCTTTTCCAAGCATTCGGTTTCGATGCTATATCTTTTCTCGGAACTGTTTTGCTACTCGCTGCCACCGCCGTCGCCACCGTCGCCACCGCTGCTGCTGCTGCTATTGGGAAAAAAGCATTTGGCTGCAGTGTCTTTTCCGTCGGGTCTGCTGCTGCGCAGTATTCACTCACTGTCTCTATACAAATACCCTTTTTTCTCGCTCTCGAGAGAGAGAAAAAGAGAAAAAAGAGCCAGCCAGCCAGCCAACCAGCCAACAGCGTGGCCGCATCCCGACCGCCTTGCCGCCGCGTGCCTGGCGCTCTCGGCGCGAGCGTTGCGTTGTGTTGTGTTGTTTTTGCGCCGTTTGTTTTGTTGTGTTTATAGACCCCTGCTACTGGCTACCTGCTGCTACTATGCTGCTGCTATACATATATATATATATACATACGTATACGTGAGAGAATGAATCGAATTGATAGAGTTTAAAAAAGAAAAATCATTGATACTTATACTGATACTGGCGTGAGCGAATTGTCAAGGCGGGCGACATAAAAGAAAAAAAAAAAAGGGCCCTGAAGAAAAACGCACGCGGCCACGCGGCCACAGCCACGCGCCAGGGCGCGCGCTGCCCCACGGGGTAGAAGAAAAAGCAAAAACGAAAATCAAGTGCGTGGTGCGGGGCGGAAAAGAAGGGTCCAGCACAGCAGCGCTGGCTGGCTGGCTGGATGCTGGCACTCGTCCGCTCGTGCCACGACTACTGTATGACACGCCGGAACGGAACGGGGCTTTACGTACGTTGGCCGGCGTCGGCGTGGCTGGGTGCGAAAAAGTGGGTTCGCTGCGTGAGGGTGCCGTGAGGGTCTGGTTCTGGGGCTGGGGTCCGGTGACTTTTGTGATGGGGCTGTGGGAGTGAGAGTGAGGCTTGCTTGCTGCTTGCTGGTTGCTGCTTGCTGCGCGGTGGCGAGATCTGGGGACTAGGTAGCTGTTGCTGGGGTCATTGTGTGGGGTGGGGTGCAACTCGCGAGAAATGCCCGAGCTATGTATGGGGGCGGGTGATGTGGTGTGGTGTGCGTGGGTGGGTGGGTGGGTGGCACGTGGTGCTTGGTATTGTAGGGTAGGGTAAGCTGCTTAATGTAAATACATATTTTGTGGGATAGGATGGGATGGGCTGGGGTGCGGGGATGGAGGTTAACTGTGGTTTTGGGTGGGGTTGTTTATGCATGTATGTTGTTTATATATATCTGTGTGTGAATTTGATAGTAGAGAGTAGTGCGATCTTAAACAACGAAGAATCCCAATGTTTATATAACCTATATGTATGTGTACGCATGCACGCATGGCCGCATGGCCGTTCCACCATCACCATCACCATCACCATCCCAATCTTTCTGTCTTTCTTTCTTACTTTCTCCCAAAAACGCGGGCCGGATAAGAATACCTATGTAGCAAAGAAGGAAGGAACCCAGGAAGAGGAGAGAGCGAGCGTTCCTCCCAGACACAAAAACGCAGATATATGTAGATGGGTTAGATGCTCAAGCGCAGCAGCACCACCACCACCACCGCCACCACCAACCTAGCTCTTACTAATCCGCTCCAACCTAGCCCTATTCATAGCAATCTGGTCATCGACCTTATCCGTCTTATCCGTAATACGAGCAATATGTCTATTCTGTTCATCGACCTCCTTGCCCATCGCGCCAGCCAAGCCCTTCAGCCGGCCCGCAGCGCCGTGCAGCGCGTCCAAGTTGGCGTCGATCTCGTTCTCCATCTCGTCGTCCTCGGAGTCGGCCTCGAACTGGAACTTTGAGCGCTCAGCCAGGGATGCCTTGGTGTTGCCTGCGCCGCCGCCCGGGCGCAGGTCGCGCGAGAACTGCTGCTGCCGCTGCGACGTCGCGAACGCGGCGGCCCGTGTGTCTTCGCGCTGCTGTCGCTCTTTGTGGTGCGTGTCCATGATCTGCTCGTCCCGCTCCGCCCGCCGCCGCGAGGCCGTGAACGGGTTCGACACGTGCATGCTATGTGTGGGGGTTATTGTTAGTGGTGTTGGGCTTCTGATGCTTTTGTCGGCTTGCCGGACAAAGACGGAAGCTGCACTTACGCAAACATGGACTTGTTGAGCGTCTTGAGCTCGCGCGCCTTCTCCTCCGCCAGCCGGTTCTGGTTCTCCGAGAGGTCGAGGTTCTTCTCCGTGTTGTGGATCCCTAGAGCACCGTCAGACGAGCATGTCCACCGAGCGTATGTATGCGTAAAAGCAGTGCTTACTCTCGCCCTGAGCGCCCAGACGGTTCAGCGTGTCGCGGCCAGTCTCCTCGGCCTGCGCCGCCAGCCGCAGCGCATTCCGCGTCGAAGAGACGTCCTGCTTCTTCATGAAGCGGATCTGCTGCTTCGCGGCCTGGACGTCCTCCTCCTCTTCCTCCTCCGCCGTAAGCTGGCGGTCGGCATAGGCGCCGTAGTCGTTGTTGGAGCTGCCACCGTATCCGCCCGCGCCCGGCGGCGGTTGCTGCGGAGCCTGCTGTGCCCGCTGTGCCGCGTTGCCAAACAGCTCCTGGCGCCCCGCGTCGTTGTTCACTGTGCCGCCCATACCGCCGTAGCCACCAGAGCGCTGGCTGCTTCCGCCGCCGCCGCCAAAGCGGTCTTGTCCGTAGGCGCCCTGCGAGCCGTAGCTGCCCGAGCCGCCATAGCCCCCAGGAGGCACCGGGGATTTGTCCATGCGGGCGCGGTCACTCATGCCGCCGCCGCCATTGTAAGGCGGGGGTGCCTGGGCATAGGGGTCGGCGTTGCCGGGAGGGGCGGCGTAGGGGTTCGAGGGCGCGGGCGAGGACTTGTTGCTGCGGGAGCCGAATAGGGCCTTGCGGTTGTCGTCGTCGTTGGCGGCGGCTTTGTCTTTCTTACTAAAGAGACCCATGGCGGCGAAGAAAAATTGTGTAGGGGGAAATCAGGGTCGAGGAAGCTGCTGGTGGGTTTTACAGCAGTGAATGGGGTGGCAGTGGTGAAGTTGGAGGGGCAGGGGAGCTGAGAGTCGACTCGTATAACTGAGGCGGTGCCTGTGCCCAAAGGGTCTCGCCCTTGCCGGAGTTTCTCCGCGGCTGGTCTCCGCAGTGCCAGACCGGGCGAGACCAGCGGGTCCAGTGCGAGATCAACTAGTTACAGAGTATAAGAAATCCAAGAGAGACGATCATTGAGATAATACTTAGAACACAGATCGGACTGTGTACTCCCAGCTGCGCGCTGTCTTCCTCTCATTATTCCTTGCTTAAGCTGTCGTCCAAGCCTGCAGTTTCGGCCCCATTTGGCAAGGATACACGGCGGCCTGTGCCTAAGGCATCCGTCCATCCTGCAGTGCAAATCGGTGGGGTACGAGTAACGCGGGGCAGACATGTAGGGAGGACGCTGTGCGACGGCGCGTTGGCAATTGAAGCGCGACTTTTGGTGGTGAGGGTCACCGAGCGACGGGCGCATCCCTGCTCGGTTCCTGGCGATCATTTTGGTCGAGCCAGGGCGTCTTTGAGTCTCGACACCTGCGACTGCTGCGACGTCTTCAGTTCGCAACCCCTCCGCAACCCCCCGGCGAAAGCCTCCCTCGATTCCACCACCGCTCCGTCCCCTCGCCATGTTCTGAGCCCTTTTGCGCCGCGTCTGCCCGCCTCCCCGCGCTATTCCAAAGCCCCTACGACTCGCCGCACCGCGAACCCCCGACCCCAGCTCCTGTCGCGACTCGTATACACCGGTAGATCATGGAGGATATCAACGTAGCCGAGCTCGTCGAGCGCCTCGGCAGCGACGAGGACAGCGCCCGCAAAATGGCCGTCTTCAAGCTGCAGTCGCTGATCGGCGACCCCTCGTTCGCCGACGTATTCGAAACCGAAGGCGGCTTGCCCAAGCTGCGCTACCTGGCCATCAATGCCACCGGAAACACCCTGGCTTACAGTTTGACGAGCTTCTCGAGACTGCTGGACCTGGACAAAGGCTGGAACCTTGTGGACCAGGACCTCATCGAGCGGGTATGGCGGCTGCAGGAGAGAAAGGAGGAGGTATAGGAACCGCTGGGACTAATGACTGGCAATGCAGGTCGTCGAACTCGTCGTGAGCCAGCCCCTCGTGAACATCCTTCGTGGCGCCATGTCCATCCTCGTTGCCATCGTGTCACACCCCCAGAACCGCACCTCGACTCCCGGCATGTTTGGATTCCGTGCCCTGAAACCCGCCGTGGCCGTGTACCCGCAGTTCCTAGAGATGCTCGTCAGCCGATTATCATCTGCAGACCATGCCCTATGCGCAAATGCTCTGCAATTGATCAACTCCCTCATGCGCGACGCCATTACCAACGATTCCGAGTCAGAGTGGCACAAGTTTATCAAGAAACTGCAAGACTTGGGCGTCATAAAAGCCGTCTACGTCCTGATGCAGAGCTCGGCACTTCAGGACCTGGCACACCCGCTCTTTGAGTTTCAGTCGTTGAGCAAGGTGCTGCTGAGCAAATGGCGGGATCTCAAGGTCGACCCGGAGAAGACCGAGCACAGGCGCGCCCTCAAGAGCGTGCACCTGGCAAGCAACCCGGAGCGGCCGCCATCGAGCAAGAGCGGGGATAGCAGCCGGAAGCACCATCCGGAGAAATGGCGCAGATTGGGCTTCCAGACAGAGTCGCCGGCGTGGGAATTCGACCAGACGGGCTATCTCGGTCTCATGGACCTGACGGATTTCGTGCGCACCCATGAGGATGGCTTCCAGAAGCTGCTATTGGAGCAGTCGACCAAGCCGGCGGAGCAGCGTTGCCCTATTGCTCGCGCCAGTCTGGCAGTCACGCTGATCCTGTACGACCACTTTGAGGTTGACAAGACGGACGATGGCGACGCCATGCGTTACGCAGTGCTGGAGGCGCGCACGAACTTTGACCGGGCTTTCCGGCCACTCATTTTGCAATGGAGCCGCCTGCACACCAGCGGACTGCAAGCGTTCTTCCGCTTGTGGAAGCAGACGGGCGCCGAGACGGAGGACTTTGAGAAGGTCGAGGAGCTCGTGCGGATACTGATCGAGCAGGTGCTAGGCCAGGCGCCGCGAATCAAAGAGCTCGGCGAGGTGGAAGAAGAGCTCGCGGAGTTTGAATACCAGCGGCTCAGGAACATGCAGATGGAATTGCTCGAGCTGACATACGAGGACGCATGGGGCCATCACCTACGGTTCGTCGCACCTTCCTCGCCTTTCATATCTACCCCTGCTAACAACGCCCTCGCCCCGTTCAGACAAGTGCGCGAAGAGCTCAACCACGAGGCGCTGCAGTTCGTCAAGGAGCAGCGCATCCGCTGCCTGCTGCAGGGCGCTTGGTTCCCGCACACGATGGGCTACCGCGAGGAAAGCGGACCGATCACCAAGTCGGCGCTGGCGAAGACGGTGCCCTCGAGCTGGCGCTACGTGCGTCTCAGCCATAATAGACGCTACCTGCACTATGCCGACTTCCACGACAGGCTGGCCACGGAGCCACGATTGGACGCGCTGCAAGATAAGAGTGAGCTTCCCCCCAAACGCTTCCTTCTTTCCTTTCTCCTCTTCTGTATATAAATGGCATAGGCGGACCTGCTGACCCTTTCTCCGCACAACAGTCGACCTCACCACCGTCTCCTCGGTCGTCTCCAACGTCTCAGCCGGCACGCCCTCCACAGCCTCCAGCGCCTCAACCCTGCGCACCCTCCCCACCAGCACCTCGACCCGCATCACCATCTACGGGTACGCGCCGGCGTCAGCCTCGCGCAAAAACTCGCACGAAACAAGCACGACGCTGCTCAGCAGCGGCGCAGCCGGCGGCGGTGTCAGCGACGGCAGCTCCCCCGCCGGCCCAAAGGAATCGCCGCTCTTGCAGCTGCATCCGCAGACGCATACGCTGGCGGCCGAGTGGTTGGATGGCTTGCTCATGCTGCTGAATCAGGCCCCGATTACGGCTGATACTGGGAAGTTGGTCCAGTTGGTGGCTGGGTATGGCCTTAAGATTAGACTGCTGAATGTTAGGTTTGAGGATATTAGGGGGGAGGAGGTCGTGTTGCCTGGACGGGAGGGGCTGGATGAGGAGTATTGGTATGATATTGGTGGTATGGAGGGGGTTTAGGGCGGTGCTGCTGGTGGTGGTGGGTCGGGGTTGGATGTGGTTTGGGATTTGATCGGGGATCGGGGATTTGGGGGTGAGATTGTTCTTTCTATATTTTTCGGGGGTTTTTGCTGCTTTTTGGTTGCGTCGACGTCTGTCTGTCTGTTGTCTGTTGATAGGATTCGTGAGATACCCACTCGGGGGATGGGAGGTGTCTGCTTTGTCTTGTTTTCTTCTTCTCTTCCTTTTCTTCTTCATCGTCTTTACTCTCTCACTTCCTCTCTCTGTCTGTGTCTGTCTCACTCACACATACTTCCTCTCTCTGTCTCACACACACACACACACATACGTTCTCCCTCCTCCCTCCGTTACTCTTCCTCTCCCTCTCTTACTCACTCCGAATATAGTTAATACCACACACACATATATACACTACCCTATCCCGCACATTACTACCCTGTCCAGCACGGGACAGCTAGCTAGCTAGCGTTTAGGCTGCGTGTATACTTATTATATTTCATTGTATTACACTGCTTTAATCTAAATAGATGCTGGCGCGTCTGCTCTAGGCGTTCTTCTACTGTGCTTGGTGCTGTGCGCTGTGTGGCGTATTTCGTGTTTGGGTTTGGGCTTGGGTTGTTTGTAGAGGGTAAGTGGTGTGGTGGTGTGGTGTGCTATGTCCTCAGCTGGTCGTACTCCTAAGCCACTTCACCCATCACCACCACCAATCCACCTCCACGACCACACCTACGACCACGACCACGATCACGACCACGACAACCGCACATCAAACCATCAAACCAATCAACCAAGCAGGACCCGTCCACGACACAAACTAGCAAGCAAGCACGTTGAGGTCCTACTCAGACCGCACATGCACGTACTAAGCACCTTCTCTTTCATTCATTCGTTCGTTCATACATTCATTTATATCTGAGACTTACAAAAGCACACGCACACACAAGCAGTCCCTACATACTCCCTACGAACCTACGAACCAACCCACCTACCCCTTTACCTACCTCCCTCCACACACAAGCCTAGCCCATCTACGGAGTATCTCGCTCGCTAGTAATGCACGTCAAGGCTAGGGATATCAAATATGTCTCTTTGCCCTTTTTCCTCCCTGCCGCACACCCCGCCCCCTCCCTCCCGATAGAGAGGACAGCTACAGTACGGCAGCAAGGGCAACCAAACCTAGGGTGCGTACGTCAATGCCGTTGCTAGAGTAGAGTACTACACTACACCACGCCTGCGCCAACGCCATCGCCAGGGCCTCAGGCTTCCAGAACCCTCGGCGCGTTCTAGGCGGATAGCCAGGGCGTGGGCATCACCTCGAAGCGCGTTGGGCGCAGAGTAGGTGAGGGCTTATGTGTGTGGATCTCGCTCTCCCCAACAATCGGCAGAGTACGAGTAGCTACTCTAAGAATAGACGTGCTGGCACGAGCTTGCGGTTTGGTACTCTACTGTACTCTACGCTAGCTACTCTAGCTACTCTAGAGTAGCTAGAGGGTAGAGGGCAGCGTAAAGCACGGAATAGCCGCCACCACATCCATCACCGGCTGCATCATCGGCGCGCTTGCCGTCGCCGCCGCCGCGAGGGCTGACTGACATCAGCGGGCATGGGGCGGGATCTGGCTCAGGGCGTGGTGCACAGTGACGTGCGTGCTGGCGTCAGTGGCAGCGGCCGTAGAGTACGAGTACTCTAGTGGTGGAGTAGTGGTAGTAGTGAGGATTGGCAGAGGGGCCAGAGGGACGGCGGGCGGAGGGAGCTGGAAGAGCAGCAATACGGAGTAGGTTAGTGCCTCCGCGGAGGCAGGAGCACAGAGCGCCGTGCCGCGGCTGTCGAGACCCTTGCCGTGCAGACGTGCAGCTCCGCGTGCTAGAGTACTCCTCCGGCGGGCTAGGGCGCTTGGCGGCAGCGGTTGAGCGAGGATGTACGTAGCAGGCAGGTGGTGGCTGGGCGGGGTTGCCGGATCCGTGGGCCGCTAACCTGGACGAGGGGAATGGGTACGTATGTGGATGTGATGGCAGCTTAGTGCGAGCGCTCTAGGAAGCGAAGGGCGGGTTAGCGGGCGGGTTAGGTAGTTGCCAGGAGGGAAGACGTCAAGGGTGGGGAGTGTCGTCAACCGTCCCGTCGTGTGGCGGGGAATAATAATGCGGTGAGGTGGGGTGATGGCAGGATTGCGGGGGTTGGCGCCGCGGCGGAGACGGGCATGGCCGGTCGATAGGTGGCGGCGCTGCGTGAGGTGTTGCTGCCCGTCGTGCTACTCTAGAGTGCTTAGCCGCTGCTGCTTGGCGGGGCTGGCTGAGCGGCTGAGAGGCCCGCGGCTGATTGCCTGTTTGGCCCTGCTGCTGCTTGCTGCTGTTGCTTGGGTGGTTTGGGATTGGTCAATGGCACACGTGGTACGGCGGCGGAGATTGCGAATGAATGTGTTGACCGGGGAGCGGGTGGAGGGAGGTTGGAGATGGGAGAGAGGTGCTGTAGAGGTCGGGCGGGATGGTTTGAACTTTAGGAGGCTAGTCGTCTATAAACGGGTTGTTGTGTGACGTCGAGGAGACTTGAAGAAGATTAAAAAAAAGCATTTGTGTGTCCGACTTCCCAACACCATGGCTCCACGGCTCTGCGATACACTTGGATCGATTCGCATCATCTTTCGCTCGCTCGCTCGAAGCTCGGGGCGCATGTTCCTGATGAATCAGCTTCCAACTACACACTCGGTAGTCGGGGTCGATCTGAAAAGGCTGATCGGCATACCGCATGGCGGCTAGCCGCTGCACCCACCTAAACTGCGACCCACGCCGGTCGTCATTTCGAATATGCATAGCCAATCTATATCCGCGCGGGACTGAGAAGCAGTTAAGTATGCTAACCGGCATGCCAGTGTGTTGTCGTGTCACGGCCAGACATGGGCGCCAGTGCAAGCGCCCAAAAATATCCGCATCCCTGCTCACGCCCGGCGCTTCGACGACCTCCCGTCCAATCGCCCTGCTCAACACTGCACATCAGGTTGCGCACGTCGTACCAGCATCGTTCATTCACGGCCACTCACTGGCTGACCCACCGGCCGCCCAATGTCGTGGCCCCAAGGCTGCCGCGAGGTAGACCAAATCGGGCTCTCCTCTTGCCGCCTGTCCTCCAGTTCTTGCGTGCAAAAGCAGGCTAAGGATTTCTGACCCTGCAAGCAATACGCCACGGCCCATCTGCCCTGCTCACGGGCCAAACCATGGGCGACTGATAAACTACTTCGTGCCGTGCCGCACCCGTCTCCGCCCTTGCATCTTGACCATCACTCCTCTTCTCTCGCGTTGTTGCCCGTTTTTTTTCTTTCTTCGTTGTTTCCCTTGTCGCTTGTGGCTACCGTTGATCGGGGTCTTTTTCTTGTCTCTTTACAGCATCGTGCCAATCCGTTGATCGGATCCCGCTTCAAGGACTCGTAATAATACCCTGCTTCTTCGCGACCCGCTCCAGTTTTATAGCCGCAAACACCCTGGTTCGCTCCAGCTTCTTCCTATACATAGAAGCGATACAGAAACTCAGCCACCATGGACTCTACATACTATCTTCCGGCAACGACTTACAACCCCAACGCTCCTTTTACCAAGCGCTTCTCGTCTCCGCTGGATCGGAGGCAAACCTTTAATACTATAATTGAAGACTCGCCGCAGATTTCCCAAGGCTTCTTCTCCCCTCAATTGGCCCAGAACGTTAGCCGCGCAGCAATGATCTCTCCTACCTACCTGTCGCCCACTTACAGCGAGGACTTCCCCACCCCCAAGGCATCCCTCTTGGACCCCACTCGCGCCATTCAGATGGACGACATCGAATTCTCACCGGTCGAGTCGCCAAAGTGGAGCAAGGAGAGGGAGGAGTTTGACGAGCTGTACATGATGACTGACAACGAATCCGAGGAGGAGGAGGTCCCATTGAAGTGCTCCAACTCTGTCAAGAAGATCTCCGCCAGCTCATCCAGCAGCGCAAGATCTAGCACTACACGTGTTCCTTCGTTGATCATTCCGTCCCCTTCGCACTGGCCGACGATTGAGAAACTTCAAGGGAGCGCGGTTTCGCCAGCAACATACTCTCCGCTTCCAGTTTCTTCCACTCCAAACCTCCTCTCTGTGCTTCTTGGCCGAAACAAACAGGCTCCGGCTACCCACGACGCGCCTTCCCTGGACGGCAGCTTGTCATCTGAGGAAATGGAGCGTCTGAGCTGCCCATCGACCCCGGACAGGCATGCTCAGGAGGAGGGTCATGGACAGTGGGCTGGCCCGATTCAGCTGGACCCCGCGGCAATGGAGACTCTGCACCACCTCACCACCGAGCAAGCACCGGTTACCGCCGACCAAGTCATTGAGGTACCGGAGGGTGAGATGCAGCAAGTCATGGGTCGCAACCGCACCTCGGTTCCCCGCCTCTTCACTGCAAACCTGTCGGCCAGCCCCGTGGCGCCGTCTGATGCTGAAGACATGTCTGCTCTGTCTATCCCGTCGCCGGGTGGTTTCTTCTCTTCCCTGAAGGAATCCGCTCGCCACACTTGGAGCATTCCGAGGACGCGGGAGGCTACTCCGTCCACCTCGATCGCCGAGACGTTTTACGGCGTGCCGTGGCGTAACGAGCCCAACAACATCGTGGAGCAGGTCGTCGAGGTCCCCGCCTCTTTCGACACTAGCGCCGAGATGACGCCCACGGCTCGCGACGGTTTCATGTCGCCGGTTGGTGAAGTTCTGGAGATCAAGCCAAGCGAGACTGTCTACGAGTACAATGAAAACTACGCGGCCGAGCTGGCAAAACTCAGCTCGGCCAACCTCAGCCGCACGAGCATGTGGCTGTCTGCCCAGGAGACTTGGCTCGAAGGCGTCATGACCCCCTCGACCCCAACCCACGAGAGGGGAAACTCGATTGACTCTGTTATTTCCCCTTCGAAGAAGTCGGTCCGCTTTGTCGACCTCATCCCGCCCAAGTCTCCGTCCGTTACGTCCGAGGACGAGGCCGCCAAGGTCTCTACCTTTCTCGAAGCTTTAGTTTATCTCCGCGAGAGCACTGGCAAGTACGACGCTTTTATCCACCGTCAAACCCGCGCTGAAGCCGTTCACCTCCAGCGCCGATGCATGCCTAAGACCCACCGCCGCCTCCACCTCAGCAAGTTCGAACTGAACAGCCCGTCGAAAATCCCGTCTACTCGCCCCGTCTCCACCTTCTACACCGACGACCCGAACATGCACAAGGAGCAGATTGCCAAGGCCCACAAGGAGCGTCAGGCGCTGGATCTGATCCGCCCCGCCTTCTGGACACTCGAAGCCTCCAAGCTGCTCCACGGCGGCCGCCTCATCACTAGCCCCGCCCACCGCGTCCTCGCTCACGCCCGCGACAACAACACCACTCGCGTCCTTGACCTCGGCGGTCAGGGCTCCTGCGACTGGGCCTGGCAGGTCGCGCTCGACTATCCGCGCACAACCGTGCACACTGTTTCGACGGTCGCAGAAGCGCCAGTGATGCTCGAGGGCCAGGAGGAGCGCGAGATGGAGGGCCCAGCCAACCACCGCCGCATGCAGGTGCCCAACTACTGGACGCTGCCGTTCCCGAACGGGCACTTTGACGTCGTGTCGGCACGCAACATGTACGCCCTGCTCAAGACGAGCAAGCCCAGCACGATTCCGGGCGCCGCCACCACGTCCAACAAGGACGAGTACGACCTCTGCCTCAAGGAGTGCCTGCGCATCCTCAAGCCCGGCGGGTATCTCGAGTTCTTCGTCATGGACGCAGACATCTTGCGCGCGGGCGCCGGCGGCCAAGCCCAGGCCCTCAGCGTCGAGTTCGGCTTCAACCTCAAGACGCGCGGCTACGACGCCGCGGCCACCAAATCCTTCGTGCCGCGCCTGGCGCGTGCCGGGTTCAGAGACGTCAAGCGCGCGTGGACGGCCCTGCCGTTCCCCCAGCCTGGCGCTAAGTGGAACGAGCCGCTGAATGTGGGCGCGTCTGCACCTGCCACTGAGACGACGACGCCGAGCGCGAAGCCCGAGCCTGTGCGCCAGTCAAGCGACTCGTTTGGCTCGGAGCGGACGCTGGTGCCGTCGCAGTCGCAGGCCCAGCAGGCGCAGAAACCAAAGCGCGACTCGCTGATGATGGACGACAAGGCCGATGGGGAGGAGCAGCAGCAGCAGCAACAGCAACAGCAACAACAAAACGGCTCGACCAAGGACGCGCGCGACGTAGCGGGCTTGGTGGGCGCGTGGGCGTGGGAGCGGTGGCTGGTGAAGCTGCAGGCGGAGATGGGCAAGGACGAGTCGCGGCTTGGTGAGGGGGTCGTCCAGGCGTTGGAGGAGGGGGCCCGTGATGGGGCGGCTTGGAGGTGTGTGGAGGGGTGGGCGAGGAAGGGGTTTTAGGTGGCTGGCTGTTTTTTTGTGCCTGCCTGCCTACCTACCTAGGTACTGTTTCTGCCCGATCAGATCTCGCTGCTGCACTTCTTGTGCGTTTGTGGGGTTGTGGGTGGGTGGGGGCAGGTGGGCTTTTTTCAGTCAGTAGGGGACGCAGATTGTGCTGGTTTGGTTTGGTTTGCGCGTTTGTGGTTGTGTTTGTTGCTATGATTGATGGTTTATGAGGTGATGACGTGCATGCTTGCTTGCTTGGGAGCTGGCTGGTTGGGTTGGTTGGTTGGTGGTATCTAGGTGAATGAGACCAATTTGCGTATACGCTATTTCCTACTATTCCTACTGCGTAGTCACAAAGCCCAACCAACTTCGGCTACAAAAGGCCACACACGAAGTTGCCGTCAAGCCAGTGGGGCGCTCAACACTCAAAGACCTGATAAAAAGCAGTTGGCTAACGAACCTCTACAGCTAGCTGTGCGTGGTGCGCAGCGAATAACGAGTTCAAAAAACCTAGGTACCTAGTTAGTTGCCTTGATTGCGTGTCTTCTAGCAGCCTAGAATAGCTTTAGTAGGTAGGTAGGTAGTCTTTGCTTGGTTTGTTTTTTGCGCGCGGTGTTAGTTGGTAGGTTGTTGTGGCCCTCCTTGGTGGCCCGGCATGGTGTGCATGTTGGTGCCGCAGCACACGCACCCGGAACCTCGCCCGAGCCCTGCACGTGATGGCGCCGGACCGCGGGCATCATCGGCGCGGCGCCCGTTCCATGACCGCAGCAGCTCCAGCGTTCCAGCGTCTGCGGATCTACCTTGCCTTGCCTGCACCAACTTCCGCTCTTCACTCTTCCGCGCCCGCACGAACGAACACACGAACACGCGACCGACCGACCGATTGACGGAGCTGTTGTCATTGCTGCGCGACTATGCTGTTTTTCAGGTACGTGCTGCTGCTGAGGAGACCTTGGGCTGCGCGTGGGGTGCGCGGTGCCCGCTCGCCTGTTTGCGAGCTGCTGCTATGCTACTGCATTGGGGGTGAGGGCGTGCGCGCGGGGCTGTGGAGGTGCTGCCTTAGCTAAAGTTACTTGCTTGCTTGCTTGCGCGTTGCTCGCTCAAGGTCACTCGCTCGCTCTCTACGCGCTCTCCCGCACAACCAAGAAACAATACACAATAGCTAACGTCACACCTCTGCCACGCACAGCTTCTTCAAAACCCTCGTTGACCACGAAGTCACGGTCGAGCTCAAGAACGACGTGTCCATCCGCGGAACGCTGAAGTCGGTGGACCAGTTCCTGAATATCAAGCTTGATGATATTAACGTGGTGGAGGAGCTCAAGTTTCCGCATTTGGTGAGTTTCGTGGTGTTTGTGTTTGTGTGGTTGGGGTTGGGGGGACAAAAGAGCTGGGTGTTGGGTTGGGTGAGGTTTTTGGGGGGTTTGGGCGAGGTGTGGGGAAAGGGATGGACAAGAAAGGAGCAACTGGCGCGGCAATTGGACAGTTGGACAGAGGGGTTGGGGTTGATGTTGTGGCGAGGACAAGTTGAGCTAACACGACCGCACCAGAGCTCCGTCAAGAACGTCTTCATCCGCGGCAGCGTGGTGCGCTACGTGCACCTCCCCGGCGCAGCAGTCGACACGGCGCTCCTGGAGGACGCGACAAGAAGAGGTAAGCCTGCAGCTTCACACACGCTTCCGCATGCCAAGCACAATCAGTAGCTAACAGCACGACTCCAACAGAAGCAGCACAGGCCGCCGCGAAAGCAAAGCAAGGCTGAACCGAGCGCCACGAGACGCGATAGAGCTACGAGGCCAGACCCGAACGACCGAGACGACGATGCTACTGCGATAGGGAAAAGAGAGCGGGGTGGTGCGTGCGTGCGGGCGACACGCTCGCGTGGATAAAAAAGATGTTGGCGCTGGCGGGTTTACATGCGAATCCGCTGTGCGTGCTGCGTGGGGATATTGGGATTGGATGAGCGGGGCGGAAACGAGGCTCAAAGGCCGTGGCTGGGAAGGAGTCTGCTTCTGCGTGCCGCCGCGCGGTGGGTGGGTTATGCGGAGCGGAGCATGGGGTACTGGGGTTGTGGTGGCGGCTGTGCCTTGGCTACCCACCTACACCTACACCTGCTACCTACTGCTTAGATGAATTCGAAAGTTCTGCTTCCTGGGTGTGGGGAGTGTGATATCGGGGCAGCTGTGCCGTTCTGCTAACACCCCAGCCTCTTACACCAATCAATCCCTTTTCTTTCGTCTCTCTCAAATCATAAAAAGCACGACCGTACTGACCATTGTTTCGACAGCGGTGAATAGCTACTTCACCAGCAGACGTATCGTAATCGGTGACGAATATCTGTCGTCCATGCGTGCACTAACATCATGTGAATGGACTCATGGATAGCGATGCTAATGATGTTGCAGTGAAGTATACAATTTTATGTTCTAGCCTTGACCTTGGTCTTTTTATCCTAGTCCGTGCCTGGCGTATTAGGCTGTCGCCGGCTTGAAAATTGAATTGGGGAGACACAGAGGATCAACAGGCTACCATCTACATTCGCGGGTATGAAGCGCTTGAGAGGGGAGTCTTGGCTGTGTACCTGCTGTACAAATATCTATTGATCTAAGATGCATTCTATAGTGGACCATGGTCACGAAGAGATCTATAGAAATGCCGCTTGCATAGTGCTGAAACGCTCAAGTCAAGAATTGGTCCTTGGGAAAGCTCTATCCCTTGTATAGCACGTAGAAGAGGCGTCAGGTAAGTGAGAGCTCTTTTCAATTAATGTATGATGCCATAGCCAACGCTTTTTTTCGATAGTCAGGTACTCAAAGAAACCAGCGTTGACGATATGTCGTCGTAATGTAGTCATGCAAGTATACAGATAGCGAGAAAAACAACCGCATAGCCGCGCTACATAACCCAGCACTTTCACCACCGAAAGCCATCCCCATACTCGTTCCTCGTCGAAGCCAAGCAATCCCAATCCCCTCCACGATGCGTTTCTCGACCATCGTTCTCGGCATCGCGGCCTTGACTGGCCCGGCCCTTGCTGACGGAAAGAAGAAGGGCGACGACACGCTAGTCGATACTCATAGTAGTCCACTGCTCGATCAATGCGTGGTAAGTGTGGCCGGCCGCGACGATATCAGTATCAGAGACCGAGACTGACTGGTACCCTCGTGCCATTGTAGAAAACTTGCATGTACGATCACAACGAAAAGTTCATCAATATTAAGGAGACGACGACACACCAGTTCTGTGAGACGAAGAAGGCGAAGGCTGAGGCCTGGATGCTGTATGAAGTGTTCCCGTGTATGAAGGTCGGGTGCCGGAAGGACCCAGAGCAGTACCAGATCACATATGACAGTATGCGGTGCTTGTCCTTTTGGTGTTGCGACGTTTTGCTGACTGCGTTCAGATGTTCAGGATTGGTACTATCTCGTCTGCAACTATAAAACTCCTCCCAAGGCGTAAGCTAAGGGTTGCTGGCGTCGGAATGCTTTCTGGTCCGTAGTAATTCACGCTCGTTGTTTCGTTCTTGCCCTCGACTTTTCGAATATCATTAGTGAATTGCAATATTTGATAAGCCCAAAGCATGCAATAACCTGAAAACAGCTGATTAGATGATACTAGGATATCTAGAATATCTAATACAAGCATACTATAGAAAAGAAGCACAACAGACTCTCAATAAAATCTCCGTATTAACGAACGTTTTTCACTTCTTCCACTTAAGCTTCGAGCAAATGCTTTCTCCTTCTGCATTTATTTGCCTTGTCTCCTGTCATGCTTGTTCAGAAGCACTCAGCAGCGTATATCAGATAGTCTATATATAAAACCTTGGTGTAGACTTTAATATCCAGAGTCCTACAAGTTTATTCCGATTTTCAAATTATTGAGCATCATCACTAACCCTTATCCAGTATGACAAGCATAATAAAGACATGATGACGCTTATCACGCATTAAGGCCAACACTCTTTGCATTCAGAGATGTTCTTTCGCCTTTATAAGCTGCTTATATAGAACTAATGTTATCAGTGACCGCCACACCACCATTTGTTCCTGTAGTTTGCGTATGTCTTACACTGCAATATGCACGAAACCATTCGGCCCTAAGTCGTAAGGACATCCATGCGGTTTTCAATATAGTCTATATTTGACCTTCTGAGGTTTTAGTTAGACGATGTGTCTGTCCAAATGAAATTTATAGACAGAACTGCAAGCACAATTCGAATGTTTGGATTCGTGCATGACTTTGAAGTAGGAGGCTGACGGTTCGTTCAATTGATTCGAAGTGGCCAGAATATCATACTAGACTTTCTTACAAGTGCGATAATTTTATTTACTAGTTAGTCAACATAACTTACCGTTTCCACGTCCGCGCACATTTCTCGACCTATGTGATGGTAGACAATATGCTTCAGATTCCATTTAGTCTTAGTGACTTCCAGACAGGTGATTCGATGATCCGCAATAGCGTTTGCTTCGCTAGGAAACCACGCCCAAGAAGATACAGTGGAGGATATTGTTAGATTTGCTAGGTGTGGTATGTTGCCGGAAGCATCGCCTATGACCCAGTCTTTCAAAACACTGTCGCCGTGAAAATAACTAACAGGTCTAATCCAAATCTTCCATAGTTCATCGTAGTTGGCGCAGTGTTCTCAGAGTAAGACGCTGTGTAATGAAGAGAGATAAGTCATGTTTGAAGACAATGACTGTAGTAAATGTTTACATTGCCAAAACTCACAGCATCAGCAATATTCGAGTATTAAAAGAGTAGTAATGCTTCAAGACAAGTCAGTCACATCTATGAATGCAGGGAAGCCGTGATACAATCAGCAGCATTTCCGAAGATACACTTGAAAGGACTCAGAAGTAGGAGTTACTCTTGCACTTTTACTTTGTTTTCACGGTCACAGCCACGATATGGACCAAGAGGATCTTGTACTGCGGCAATTTGAATTGACTGTTCTATGAGCTTCCAAGCACCAATGTTTGCTATTTGTTTTTTTCCCATCCTGCAGCTGTGGCAATCTGGATAAGGCACGAATAAAGGGTGTCCGTTGATCCTCCACTTCTTGAATCCATATCAGCCCGTCTTTGTTTCTTTAGTGGCCTCACTTTGACCTTCTTCTGTATTGCTCTTCGATTGTGTTGATCCCCATCACTACTAGTGTCCTGCAATTTTGAATGATGTTGTCCAATCCCATAAAATGTTACCATCGTATGGTTCATCAGGGAATGTGCAGCCGTCGATCAACTCCCTGAGCCTCCGTCGATAAGTTGTCTGAAATCTCTCCTCTTCCCAAACTCCGCTTAACTTCTCGCACAGATCACTATCTCCAGCGAACCAGATAGTGTAGCGATCCATAGCAGCAAACTTATCACCGCTAGCTTTCCCAACAGCCTTGATCCAGTAGTATAGATAATCGTAAATAAGGAATGCCAGGCAGTTTGCGGAAGGTATGTTGCAGTCGTAGAGCGACAGAGAGAAGGATAGCCACTTTATGCTGCTTGCTTTGCCGAGCAACAGAGATGATATTAGCGGCGGCTGCGTCAACTCGTAGAGTGAATCACCCGAACGGCCGTAATTGGGCGGAAAGGTGCGACATAGATCCAACCCGGTGAACATTAGTTCTGTCAAGTAGGTAATAGAATCCCCAACCATTCCCACAAAATAAGGAAGGATATCCGTTTCAATCATGAATCTGTTATTGGCGTAGATAAACGAAATACTTTCTTGAGAGATTTGACGATTGACGAGAAGCAAGCCTGTAGTCAGGGTCAATTTATGTGGGGAACGGGCTCGAATATCGCGTTCTGAGACCTCACGGATCCGTATGTACGGCGATGTTAGCAAGAGCTCATAGATCCTGTTGCGGAGCTCTCCTGGCAGCCGGAGGAAGTGGCTGGCACTTTGATTTAGTTGAGCTTTCTGGTTGCTGTTGGTGACAATGGAATCGCGTGCGACAGCGGAATCAGCGGTGGGATGTCCGCTATGATGGTCAGGCACTTCCAAAGTATGGTCGTCAGACACCTCGAAGGCATCTTCGTTAGAAGTTGACTCCGACATATTGTGGAAGTTCGTGTTTGTAGGGTTGATTTGGTAGAATCGTTGGGGAGAGACAGAAAAGTTGTTAGTTAAGTGTTAAGTGAAAGTTGAACAATAGACAAGAGGGCAATCCAAAGTTAGCACACTAACCTAAACGGGAAACTCATGCCCTAACGACAGCGCAGGGTCTCTACGCTCTACTGGCGCACTACATGTCACGATTAATAGATACAGCATACGAACTCAATGCTTCTTGTAAACTTGTAGTTCTCGAGTCCCCATGATCGAATTCAAGTTCTCACCTCTTGAACCTTCCAGGTGTATATTGGGCCGAAAGCGAGCTTCATGCGCTAAGCAGGTGTGACGACTAGAGGTGCGGTTATGGTAAGCCTGCTTTGAAGTTCGTGCTGTTCCACTGAAAGCTGAGATAAGTAGGCGCGAACAAGCTTACCTTGGCGACAACATGGTGACCACACCAGTCAGAGGCCATATCTCAAGTGGGTGGATATCTACCTACCAGGCTATCTCACCACTCAAAAACTTCCACACAAAGACACGATACAACCACTTCTTTCTATCGACAAAAAACTTCGATTTGGTAACAGCCCTTAGAAACATACGAGTGACAACTCAGTAGATCTGACTGGCGAAAGCAAAGTATGAAAATGGACCAGCCAATCAGCAGTCGGTAGCAGCGCAGTGATGGTGAATTTAAAGACGAACAGACACGCGACTTGATGTGTACAGTAGCAACTAAGGAGAGAACCTACGAGATGCGCACGACAACAATGATGAAGATTGCCATAAAGCGACTAGTGATGCGGTGTTCCGCAAAAGAAGCTTCCAGTGTTGCCTTGCTAGACCTGCTGAGTGAGATTGAAGCTTTTCGATTCTTCGATGTTCGAGTGACTCATAGCGTTACGCAAGCTGGTTGCGTGGTTGGTGACGAAAACTCGGAGTTTGATCTGGTTGTTGGCCGTCCCGTTGGCGGTTGCCAGCTCTCTGTCCTTTAGCTCTAGCCTCCAGTCAGTCGAATTCCTAGCTACTACTAGTTCGGCAGTCATGCCGACAAGGTTATTCCTCCAAAATTGTCTGAGTAGTATGCAATCGCTTAGCTATACCTTAACAAACCAAACAACTTTCATCACATGGATCAGCCATACGCCTGTGAACTTTGTCATCAGCGGGTAGAAAGCTGAAACAGGCAGTGAGCCAGAATCGGAAAGCGGAGAAACTGCGACATCGGAGACGGATTTTCGACCTCACGTTTCGCTGTCTCTGGTCACTGCGAAGTGCTTCACCCTACGACACCCATCCAACAATGAAATTACACCAAGGACAAAGCCGCTGGTATTGGGTACGCAGCAGCAGGAATATGGGGTGGCCAAATGCACAGTGTCACCTGTGATTACCCGTTCTTCCTAGTCCGAGGCTCCACGTAGGTATGTCCACCGAGCAGATACTTTTAGAGCTTTAGTCGCCGGGTCCTAGCATCAACGGGGTACCACTTTCCGGGTCCAGAACGACAATAAGGTTCACCATGTGGGGATGATCTTAACGAGTTGTGATAATGGTAAGGATGTTGGTGGGCCGATTTACTTGCGCCATCGCTGAAGGAGTAATACTCCTAGACCGATTCGGAAATGACGTTCTTGGTTTCTTGCATCCGTAATTTCGATGCCATTGTGCATTCTACTAGATCCGCTTGGCAACGATGTCTCAGTATCGAAACCGATGGCTGAGTTGTTGTCTATATCAACGCCAGGAGCTTTCGCTGCGTATCAGAAAGCCTGGAAGCGAGTACTGCGGATACAAGAATCAGCCGCCTGCGCTTCAATTAGTTCGGCCAACGCTGGAAATAACAATGGATATGACAGGGCCATGATACAGCAACGCGTGTAGAGCTACTAGGATGAAAAACAACGGGGCCAGGTTCAATGACATGACACCCGCATGCCACTAGTAGACAGCAAATGTTCGACCCCTTCTGGTGATAGTACAGCCTCTTCCTCTCCAATCACAATCAATTGCTCCATCGGTTTGGAGCCAGGGTTCAGTAAGTCCCAGTCATTGGATGTCTTCCATCTTGTCTACCCATTCGTTGCATCAGAAAATGAGGACTGACAGCCTGACTGCTTTGCAGTGGCCCGAAACTCCGACGGTCCACGCCAGTTTTCGTGAAGGGGTCGCGAACGAAGTCTCGACCTCACATCAATATGAAGATCGTCTCCATACATGGCCAGGGAATGCCGACCTCAAAGTCTACGGGGGTAGGAAGTCATTCCAGCAAGACAACGGACATGAGAAATACGTAAGAGAGGTTGCGTCGAGGACGAAATGCCAGGAATTCAAGAACGCGTAGGAGAAAAGGAAGAGCGAGCTTATCTGGTTGCGATTAGGCTACTTACGGCAGCCCGAAGGGGTTCATCAGAGAGGTCGATGCTACGGTGCACCTGCTCGCCCCCCGCTTACGCCACCGTCACACCCACGAAATTCTTAGAGCCCCGCAGGGGCATTGAGCAGCATCAGCACCTCGAACAGCGATCTCCACAGGGCCTCAACGCGCTCCCAGACCACGAGAGAATCGAACCATTTGCACAGCCCTGTGGAGCAGCCGTTCGCCCCTTGGAGAGCGCGGATACCGGTGTTCTGGCAAGGTCGTTGAGAGCCAAGGGCAGACAGAGGAAGAGGCGCGAGCCGCGCGCAGGCTTGCGCGATGCCCATGCTCGATGCGCGCAGCAGCGGTAGCAACAGCAGCATCGGCAGCATCGGCAGCAGGGCAGCAAGCAGAAGTGCTTTTTGCCCGAGCGTTCGGTCCTTGGTGTGTCCGGAGTAGAGAGGCACCAGGCCCTGTCGTCGAGGTAGTTAAGGTGACGTTTGAATTTATTGGTCCGTGGGGTCGGGAGCCCCCAGCTCACCCCTGGCTGCCTGCCGTTCGCTGACTGGAGAACGCGCTCTCAGCTCACGCTGCACCGACACGAAAGAAGCTTTTTTGCGGGGAAATAATATCACCAGAGATTAACGTCCCATGCGATGTTATTTTCCATGGCTGGGTGCTCCACATGCGGGTGGCGACAGAGCCCTATATTTGAGAAATTATACGAGCAACAGCTTGCAAGCTTACAACAGCTATCTTCAGCACTGTTGCTTCTTCGATGAACGCAATTTCAGGCCGCTGCCTGAAACCTGCGTGGTCATGCGTAGATCCGAGCAGCCATAAGGCACATTTTTCGACCTTTGGGGCGGGATGCACTGCAACACCAAGGGCAACATAGCCGAGCCATGGGTTCGCTCTTTTGCAACCCTAGAAACACGAAGGGGGTACCTGGTCACTCCCCACCACAGGCTAGGGAAGAAGCGTTTCTTTTTCTCGCTACTGCTGCCGCCGGTTGTAGACGGTGCATCGCACTTGTTTCCGCTCCGAACCATGGGCTGTCGGGGGGCGCCGAAAACAATGACGCGCTTGCTATTTTTCGAACTGATCGGATTAATCGGACCACATGAAAGTTTGGCACGAGTGACGGGCCGAGAGCAGGGTGCGACGTAAGGAAGGGAGCCGGGGCGGGCGCCCGCACCGTTCGTGGGTTGCGTAGGTTCCGATTGCCTGGAGTGGGGATGAAGGAGGGGTGCCGCCTCGTCTGGGCTTGCCTTTTGGGTGCGGTTGGGAGAGGGGCGGGTTGGGAGAGAGAGCAGAGGAGGGTTGTGGAATGATGGCGTGGGGGATCTACTTGGACGTGACATGGCATGGCATTCTGGGGAGCGTCGCTTTGCGCCCGTTTCCCCATGCTCATGGCGAGCTTGAGCGACCGCACTGAGCTTGTGCCTACGGTAGCCTGGCGTGGGCGAGGACAACTTGCTGGCGCATTAGGTACTCATGCGTGTACTCGTAGGTGAGTATTGCAATTTTCTTGGCACTCATCACGGCACGAGTACTCGTACGTGGTCACTCCTGGTACCCCCGAGACGGGTGTGGTGGTAGAAGCCGGCTAGAGTCTGGTTTTGCAGCGGCACGCCATCAGCGCAACGCGCCCCTTCGAATAGCCCCTCAACGGTACAATCGAGATGCCGCGGACGGCAGGCGATGACTGTGATGACTGCAGCGGCGTCGCCCTTGTTGTTGTCTTGTGCTGTTGGTGTTGAGTAAAATCTCTGCAATCGTCCTATCTACCCTGCTCGAGTAGCCGCTTGCAGCACGAGGGGTGTAGCGAACCAGCCCACAGTCCTCCTAGCTGCTCGTGATTTCTCACGCTGACGAAAACCTCGTAACGTGTTCGTGGGTAGCTACCACGTAAGGATATGGTCTAACACGAGGCTGTCGAACTGTCGCCATGTGCCTTTTTAGCCGGTCATGCAGTCCAGCCAGTGACTTCAGGTCGACCGACTTTGAATTAAGCCTCGTTCCTGCTTGCGCAACAAAAGGCGTGAGCGTGGAGTTAAAAGCAATCCTTCACCAGGTCGGGAAGAGAACGCGGGAGTTAAACGGGCATTAGCTAGGTCAACAAACGCCACAATCGCCCTCTGATAGAGAGCCGCGCGAGGAGAGGAAAGCGGTGTGGGTGGATGCGCCTTGGATTAATTGTTGCAACGTGATATCGACGCCGACGATGCTTTTGCCGCCACTGTTTTTACGCCACACAGGGCTCCACGAGAGGTGCGATGGGCCGGTTCGGATTGCCTCTTTTTTTCGAGGCATTGTCAAAGAAGGTGGGTTTGACAGCATGAAGGGCGGCTAGGTAGGTATACTGGCTGGTGTGATATACGAACGGCGTCGAAAGCTGTTGAGTCCGAGGAGACCAAGCAACAAAGACATGGTAGGTAACCTTCTTTTTTGACGGGTGTGACATGGGCAGGAAACCCGGTCGTTGGGAGACGTGTAGTTGCGTCTCTCGTCGAATGCACGCAAATTCCCCGTTGTGTCGGTGAGGGTCGGCTGAGTCATCGTGTAACGGCAGAGATGAGACAATGGCGTCAGGCGGTCGAGGCCTTTGGGCCGTTGGGCGAGTACAAGAGGATGATATGCAGCTGCATGCAGCGTCCATTCCGAGGCCCTCCTGGCATGGCTCAGCAGATCGGCCTCTCAGCGGGAGGGTGTGCCTCCACAGTGGCGGACGCCGGACGGAAAGCCACGAGGTGTGTTGTGTGAGGCGGAGGCGAGCTGACTAGGTTTTTTTTTGGCGTGCCCGCCCGCAAACAGCGGCACACAGATGGCCCTCTGCGATCTGCTAGCTAGGCACCCCCCCCGAAGCACGTGGAGCCCAGGATAGTCCTCCGAGTAGCGCCGTTTAGCACCGTGAGCACCTGGCTCTGGCTTGCGACGCTGATCTCCGTGACCGTGACACGCTTCTTCACCCAAAGCTCTGGGTCCGGCCACTGATTCATGCCCATCCGCTCGTTCGTTCTGCAAGGGCGTGCCGCCTGTCTTTTACAAGCAGACAGGTCCCGGCAAGCCAAAAGATCCCTCTTGGCCCCGACTCTTTTCCCACCCATCTCTCCCATCTCTCGCCTGCCTTCCCCGAGAGCTTTGCCTTTTTGCACCGCCTGACGCCAGGACGCCCCGAAGCCCACGTGATCGACGAGGGTGTGCGCGCGCCCGCCCCTCGACGACGACGACATTGAACACCCTCCTCGCCCCACGCCCGCACGCTGCAGCAGACACGTACTGTTTGACGACTCGACGAGTCTCAATGTCCTTTACATAGTTGCCCACGCCCACCTCTCGACCGCTGACGTCGAGCTCGCGAGCCACTCTTTTGCTTCTTCCATCTCCCTAAAACTAATCCTCTTCGCCAATCTCACCTACCTTCGTCCTCCTGTTCCGCTGCCGCAGCCACCCGTCGTCCTTCTCCCTGTGAGTGCTTTTCACTCCTTCCGACCCCGCATGTGATCGCGTCGCTTGACGTCGACTTCCTTCCTCTTACCTTGCCTACTGACATGGACCTAGCTGCTCCGTCGCTTCTTTCCTTTTTCTATTGGAAGCCTGGATCGCACCAACTGCCGCCATCTTTCACCTTTTCTTTGACAGAAGCAACCCTGTCACCTGTTGACTATTCAATCGCCGTCTAAAAGCACTTGGTCCCTTCTCTCTCGCAGCTGCGCAAGAACGCCAAACTCCTGCATCCTTGATCGCTGCCAGCACCGACTTCAGCCTAGGCCTGAAGTCAAATATGTCTCAATCCCAGGCGTTGCCCTCAATTGCGTCGCTGACACACAGCTTGTCTCCATCTGAGCAATCGCAAATGATGCACCGGCAACACACTGACGTCCATCACCGGGACTCTGGGACCTGGTCAATCTCCCAGACGCAGAGCAAGCATTCTTCTGGTGTCTCTAATACCACTGGTCTTCAACTTCAAACCATTC
This sequence comes from Aplosporella prunicola CBS 121167, assembly GCF_010093885.1. NCBI lineage: Eukaryota > Fungi > Ascomycota > Dothideomycetes > Botryosphaeriales > Aplosporellaceae > Aplosporella > Aplosporella prunicola. The sequence goes on along the minus strand of NW_022983530.1, from coordinate 164,822 downwards.
TCAACGCCGAGGATTCGCCTTCACGCAACTCGATAGCTATTCCGGAAACGCCGCACTCAGGAAGGCATCTATCGCAGCAGTCGACTGCGCTGCCATCATTCAACCATGCATTCGAGAACCGGCAGAGCCTCGATGCTGGTGCACCTTACTTGGAGTCGCGGCGAAGCAGCGTCGATAGCCGCATGAACGCCGGCATGAACCAGCTGGCTCTCAATCCTTCTTCTCCATATGAGAGTCAAAACACTTCTCGTGTGTCCCTCGTGTCAAATTTACAGCAGCAGCGAGGCATCACGAGTGATCACCGATCGAGCACTGGTGCGCCCATGTCCCCATTGGGTCCAAGGAGTTCTGTGCGATCCAATCAGGCGCCTCGGCGAGCGCCCGTGATCAATCCGAACCCGCGCAGTGTATCCGGGATGCCCGATCCTATGGCGGCAGCCCCCACTAAGGGTTTCCCGTGGGCCTTCCCGGATCACACGGATCCGGATGAGCGCAGAGGTTCAAGCAGCGGGGACTCTAGTGTGGAGAGATCGACGAGATCGATTCCCTCGAGGCAGAACAGTTTCGCCACGTCGATCAACAGCAGTATCTTCACTGTGGAATCCGCCTTGCCTGCCGGACAAAAAAGATTTGATGATGGTGAGAACGACTGGTGCTCGGCGCTGTCCCTTTCTAACGACTTTGCAGATATTGCACATACTCACCACCATTCGATGCAACATCGTAATGTGACCAACCTCCAGAATGAACACACGTCTCCGGCCGGTACTGGCAACTACAGCCGGACACCCGAGTTACGTGTCAGCCATAAAATGGCCGAGAGGAAGAGGAGGAGTGAAATGAAGCAGCTTTTCGACGAGTTGAACGGAATATTGCCCAACTCACCGGGCAACAAGTCGAGCAAATGGGAAATTTTGACAAAGTGTAAGTGATATACATGTCAGTTTCATCGCACCTCGCAGCCATTGACACGAATTTTAGCCATTGAGTACATTCGGCGGATGCAGAGAGACTACGAAAGGATGCAGACGGAGACATCCCGTATGCGGCATGAATCCGCGGCTTCCATGAACTCCCGATCTGAGGAGATCGCCCGAGAAAATGCGGAACTCCGACACGAGCTTCACGCGACCTGGGCACAGCTTCGCCAAATGGATCCAAGTCACCCACACGTGTACGGCACGATGACCGGTTATCTCGCAGCCCAGCAACAGCAGCAGCAGCAGCAACAGCAGCAGCAGCAGCAACAACAACAGCAGCAACAGCAAGCGCAAGCCGGTCCCGGTCAACCAAACGTCCTGCCTCCGCTGCAACCCATAAACTCACAGTGGCCGCAGGGAGCACCGCCTGGAGCGCAAGCGTCCGCCATGCAAGGCGTAGAATTCGCTGGCGGAAGGCAATATCGATGAGCACATAACAGCATTGCAGCTGACCAAGCTGCCTTTTCTTCTTCCCATTCAACTCTTTACGGCATCATGCTATGATACGTTTACTCGGCGATATCCTCCGGCTGCACATTTTCGCGCATCACAGAAGACGAGGATCCTTCCGTACGGCACAAGAGGTTTCCTTCATGCATTGTACGATAGGAACGACCGCTGCATACCTTCTCATCCCCCTACATGACCGACACCCGGCATCGACATACCGCTCTAAAAGCTTTTCTCTACTATTCCCCTTGGCTGGCGCAAATGGTCTGGCTTCTTTGGGTTGGAGGCCTAGTTCGGGTTTTTGCTGCTCTCATTTCTGCTTTGCGCGCAAAGATTTCGATTCACACTCAGGGTTTTCTTTGTTTGTTTTTTTGGGAGTCAATTTATGGGCGTAATGTGTGTTGCTTGGTATGTGGGACCCGCCCACAGTGGGACAGCATTGGAGGAAAGGAAATCCATGGACAAGGAAACAAAAACCTGGGACTCTGATTTGTTATGCTTTCAATTTGCTTCCTGGCTGCTGCTTACTTGCATTCTCTGGCTGCTCTCTTACTCGGCACTATGCTCATCCACTCGTACCGCTCTTTGGGCGTGGAAAGGCTGGCTATTCGCTTGGAGCAGCTTGAAAGAGAAAGAGAGAAGAGACAGACGAAAGACTGGATGGCCATGAGCGACTCGACTTCACCAACGGGGGTTAATGCGTACGATGGAAACACGGGTGAAAACACGATGGTCACAGTTCGGATATGTATCTTAGCGATCGAGACGAGAGTAGTCCGTAGCTTTCCAAGCAAAGCGGCATTGAAGCGTTGTTCAAGAACGCGAGAGAAAGAGACACAGCATCCACAGATTGTCGCACGCCTTTGATGCAGTGTACCCGCCTCCCTTGTGGGGGTGGTCGCGTGGGCGGTTGTGATGGGGGGGAGGGCGGCGGCAGGTTGTATGAACCTAGACAGACAGATAATAGATGAGACTCGAGAGATAGAGGTAGCCATGTGCGCCTCCTTATTTGGGTATGCGAGGCTGCGGCCTATCGCCCTCTCACCCACAACCACATCCATCCCTACCATCCCTCCATCCATTCACCCACCCACCCACCATCCCACAGCAGCAGCAGCAGCAGCAGCAGCAGGGCCAACAAACCAATCAGCACTCCACAACGACAAGCTCGATCCCCCCATCCCCTGGCAGCCACGACGTAGCAGCGGCCCCATAAGCAAGGCCTCGCCACATTACCACACACCGCCGCAGTTCCGGATCGGGCAGGGCGCAGGTCGCCAGGTCGCAGTGGAAACGAAACGCGCAACCCGCGCCCCCGACGAGCCGACGACAGAAGAGGAGGGATGGGACTCGGGCACCCACGCACCAGCAGCACCACGCACAGCCTAGAGCCAGCCAGGGAGCCCAGAGCCCACGCACCAGGCCAGAGAAGCCCACAGGCCGGAGCCCGCCCGCCCACAGGCCGCCGGAGCCCAGTTGCCCACACGCACCCACAGACCCCAGCCACGTCTTCTTAAACGAGCTAGCTAGCAGGACCCAGGACGGAAGATCGGGACCATGATCAGGCTGCGCGCGCGCCCCCACGCGCTCACCACGCTTTTGCCCGCCCCACGTGCCGCTGGGCCGCTCTTGGCCTCTGCCACGCCGCGCCTCGTGGTCGCGAGCGACTTCTCGCTTCGGCATTGCCACGCGCTGCCCCGGGCCTGGGGTGTGTGACGGGCCGCTGTTTGGCTGCCTTGGTAGGTGGTTGCTGGTGGGTTGTGGTTGTTGTTTCCGTCTGTTGATGCTGCTGCTGCTGCTGTTGTCGCTGTCAAGGTACAGCACAGCACAGCACAGTACATACCTAGATCTAATTACAAAGTCAAAAAGGCACGGAAGGGCATATGCGAAACTAAAGCACTGACGGGCGCGGTGCACGGACGACGTCGCGCACGTTGTTACCTTACCGGTCTGGGCTGCAAGCTCGCTCGTCAGAGCTTGAAAGCGAGCGAGCGAGTGGATGGATGGCAGGGATGGATGGACGGACGGGCAGCGCCGCCGAGCGGAGACGTAGCGTGCGTACATAGTTACTTCGATTGGAGAGAGGAGCCAGCAAGAGAGGAGCCAAAGCGGCCCTTGCGCGCTAGGTAGGTACAGGAGGTACTAACCTCGTTGTTCGTCATCGTCATCGCCCATCCAAGCATCCATCGCTAGGTAAGGTCCCCGTCGCCGCGCCCGGCGCCCGCGAGGCCACGGCCACGGCCACGGCTCACGGCTCACGGCTCACGGCTTGCCGTCTTTCCCCGCCGCGGATCTGCGCCGCCTCCTGCCTGGTTGCTGGCGTCCATGCCTGGCCAGGGCCCTGCGACCTTGCCTTGCAGCTGCCCCTCCCAATCCAACCTGACCCGTCCCACGACTCCTCCTGCTAGCGAGCTGTCAGCTGTCTGGCCCCTCCCCCGACCCCTCCTTTGGCCCCTCTCCGAGCCCGCAGCTACTCGTAGACTCGTCCTCGTCCTTGTCGTCATCGTCACCATTGTCGTCGTCGTCTCTTTGTGTACTCTACTGCTTGCCTGCAGTTCGCCTCCCTGCGTAGAGGAACCACCTCACCTTACCTTAGGTACCTTACTCCGTACCAAGCAAGCAAGCAAGCAATCAAGCAACCAACCTCTGCGACTCCATCCCTCAGCACCACCAACCAACCTCCGCGCATCCGTCCGAGCAGCGCGCGCGCGCCCAAGCCATACACACATACATACATATCCGCAGCACTAACCCCCCACAGTCACAGCGCAATGCCCGACGCAACAACGACAACGACGACACCGGCACAGTCGCTGCACCACGGCCTCACGGCCGAGGAAGTCCGCGCCTTGACGGAGAAGAGCCTCGATGCGCGCGGGAGGGCTTATTGTACGTGACGTCTCTTCTTTCATTCCTGCCTCTGTCAACACAAGCACAAGCACCAGCATCAGCACAGCCATCGGCATGAGAAGCGTCTTCGGCGTGGGAAGCGCCTCCAGCGCCGGCTGGCGGAACCAATTCCTACCCTACTCTACACCAGCGAAAGGGTCGCGCGGCACGGCACGGCTTGGTGGGCAAGTGTGTGGGTGAGATGGCGTGGAGCGGCAGCGCCCTGGCGCGGCGGGAGCAAGCATGCATACCTACATACCTAGGGTATGGTGAGCGGAGTACGCGGAGCAAGCGGACAAGCAAGCGGGCGGGTGAGCGCGAGACAAATGGCACACTGGCTGGCGGGGCAGAGCAGAGCAGACAGGACACCTACCTAGGATGCGCTGGGAGGGTCTGCGTCTGCGTCGGCGTCTAGCCAGCCAGCCAGCCAGCCGGGCACGGCAGAGCAGAGCAGACAAGCAAGCAAGCAAAACGCCTCTTCTCGCTACCGCACTCCTGCGAGCGCGGGACAAAGCCAAGCCGAGGCTCGCCCCTTGCCGTGCTGGTGGCGCCCTGCCGTGCCGCGAGCGAGCGAGAGCGAGGCGGGTCGCGTTAAGCTTGTCTCTAGGTGTCGGTGGAGGGGTCTCCGTCGCCCCGCTGCTCGCTGCTCGCCGGCCGCGCCTTCCCCGCTTGTCTTGCCTTGCCTTGTCTTGCCTTGTCTTGCTAGAGTGCTCTGGGGCACGCCTGCTTGCTCTACTCTACGAGTCCACGCAGGAGAGCGCGAGTGGCGTACTTGCTGCGCTGCGTGTGTCTACCTAGGTACTCTAGACATCTCACCTACCTATACGCGCCTACCATACCCAAGCAGCCACACATGCGCCGCAACCCAACCCAACCCAGCCCCAAACCCCCACCATACTCCTCCTACACCACAGCACAGCACAGCACAGCACAGCACAGCACAGCAACACACCTACAGTAACCAAACCAAACTAACGCCTCCCAACAACCACAGGCCCCTACTCCTCCTTCCGCGTCGGCTGCGCCCTGCTCCTGCACCCCAGCAGCAGCAACCCCCAAACCCCCCCCACCACCACACCGACCATAATCCAAGGCGCCAACGTCGAAAACGCCGCCTACCCCGTCGGCACCTGCGCCGAGCGCGTAGCCGTCGGCACGGCAGTCGTGCAAGCCGGGCTGCGGCGCGGCGGCGTCAAGGCCGTGGGCGTCGCGACGGATATCCAGGGCTTTGCGAGCCCGTGCGGCATGTGTCGCCAGTTTTTGAGGGAGTTTTTGGATGTGAGTTGCTTTTGTTTTTATTTCTTTGTTTGGTTTTTTATTGTTATTGTTATTTTTTGGGGTGTGCTTTTATTTTGTCTGTATTTTTTGGGTGGGTTTTTTGGGTGGTTGTGAGGGGTGAGGGGTGCTGGTGCTGGTGCTGTCAGACACGTGGAGAGCAAGTGATCCTCAGCCCTCAGGCCTTAGACCGTCGTCTCTGTCCCTGAGACGAGGGTCCCGGTCGGTCAGGGTCCTGGCACGGCATGGCCCACCTGCCCGTCCGCCCGCCTGGCGGCCCGCCTGCCTTACTCGCAGACCCAGCAAGGCTGCTAACTAGTCAGCACATCAGCTAGCTAGTCAGCGCGTGCAGCGGCAGGGGCCAAGCCAGCGTGGATTGCATATTGTACACCAGCACCGGCCCTCCCTCAAGGGTAGTTTACCTTTTTGGTGAGAGGGGTTGGGGGGTTGGGTTGAGAGGTAGAGAGGAGGGGAGAAGGGTTAGAGAGGAGACAAAGAATCTCCCCTCCCCCTCCATCCCATAGCGATTCATAGCGCTTCAGCAGCGACCGCTTGCTAACACTCCTGCCAACGCATCTAGCTCGACACGCCCATCTTCATGCATAACCGCGACGGCGAGTACGAGGTGCGCTCGCTGGGCGAGCTGCTGCCTATGTCGTTTGGACCGGACACGCTGCCCCCTGCACGGGAGATGGAGCGGATGAGAGGCGAGGGGGGAAAGGCGTGATAGGTGCCTACGTACTCCTAGGGGGGCGTGTGTGTGGTTAATTGTTGGGGGTGTTTGTGGTGCAGGCTTGTTTGGGTATTGTGTTGATGTTGTGGAACCGGTAAGGCAGGCTGTCAGTGCCGCTCCGACAATGGAAGAGCAACGGAGCGGCCTGCTGGTGCGAAGAGGTGCTGGCGTCTGCAGTGGAGCAGGACAAGCGCGATACCTGCGGGCATTAAAGCTGGTGGAGTCGAGAGGTCCCCTTCTGCTGCTGCGTGGAGGCAGGGATACTGTACGATCACTGTATGGAGTATAGGAGCTGTGCGAGCCGCCCGAACAGGAAAGACGGCACTGACGTGCGTGGTTTTGCCCGCTGCGGCTGCGAGCTATGATACTGGCACCACTGGCGAGGGCTCGTGTGCCTCCGCTGCTGCGAACTTTGTCCGGGTTTCGTGCTTGTGTCGTTGTCATGCGGGCTTCACCGTCTTTAGGATCTTCGTGCGTCTTCGTACAATGGATGTACTTACGGCCTGGAAATGTAACCCTGCTGCAGATTAGTCGTTTGTGTGCGTTGTGGGGTTGATCTCTCTGCTACGTTTAGGGCTCAGGCTTGTGGCTGGGCAAGAAACAATCTGTAGAGGGTACATATACACTTTCTAAGATATTAAGATATTGAGAAAGTGTTATCGAAGTTTCGAACGTAGAACAACTTAATATGATAGGTGATATATACGATCTCAAAGACGACCTGTTAAAAGTTCCATTGGCTATGTCGCTGGCCGGTGAATCTCTCTCGCCGGTGAGGGCGTGGGGACGAGACCTCGTGGGGCCATAGACTGGAGACAGTGCAGCTAGAAACCCACTCAAACGGGCACCGTCAGGGGGTTCATAGTCCTGCCTCAGCGTCAACCCCGTTATCGGGAAGCAAGCCCCTCGGACAGAGGGGAGAAAGAGAGGGGGAAAATAAACATACGTCGCACCGCCATCGACAACCAGGTTTGCGCCGGTGATGTAGCTGCTAAAGCCACTAGCCAGGAACCCGGCGGCGCGCCCAATCTCCTGCGGCATGCCCGCGCGCTCCAGCCCAATGTTCAACTTCTGCATCTCGGGGGCCTGCAGGTCGTGCGGCGGCAGCTGCGAGGTCATGCCGCGCATGTCGAAGCTCTTGAGATCGATTCCCATATCGATCTGGCCGGGGGAGATGCAGTTGATGCGGACACCAGTTCCCTTGAGGGCGGCAACACCAGCGCGCACCACACCCAACGCGGCATGGGAGCTCATGGTGAAGCCGGGGCCCCAGCATCCGCCGTAGGAGCTGGCCACGGAGCTGACAACGATTATGGAGCCGTAGGGTACATCTTTGGGTGCGGCATTGGGGTAGTTGCCCTTGGGCGTCGTCTTTGCCATGGCCGGCGGCGCGTACTTGAGCGCAAAAAAGGGCGCCATCGCGTTGTGCGAGAACAGGTCGCGCAGCACAGCCGGCGTCGTAGCGGCCAGCGAGGGCGGACCCAGTAGTCCTGACGACGTCACCCACACATCCAGCCGGCCCCACGCGTTCAGCACGTCGTCGATCAGCTGCAGCGTGTCTTCTTCCGTCGCGATGTGGTACGGATACCCGATCACTTTCGTGTTGGGGTGCGTTTCGTTAACGGCCGCCGCCAGTCCTTTGTAGTCGCTGTTAGGCATGTCCGAGCATGCTGCGCCCGGCCCATTGTTAGCATGTGATTGTGACGGATGCGGTTCTGGGGTTCAATGGATGCGGGGTGCGAGTGTGGGGGACGAGCGAGGGGCGTACCGTAGATACAGGCAGCACCGTGAGCTGTGAAAGCCGTCAGTCATTTTCTTAAAACAGTATCCCTTGTTCCAGGGCCATGGATTCCACTCACCTGCAAGTTCCATTGTAATAGCCGTCCCAATGGGCTGCGTGGCGCCGGTAACGACGCACACGAAGCCATACTATCCTCAAGTCAGAAGCCGATCACCAGCTCGCAGAACTCCATGTGTAGCCCACCAGCTTTCCGTCCGGACGATACGGCGAGAAATGCTCCGACTCCAGCTTCGCCTCGTCGTGGTGTGTGTTTGCAGACATGATGGGTCGATCTCTTGCGCGGCGTGGTGTATCAGGTGGTGGGCTCGGAAGATCAGGTCGATAGCTAGGGACTGCGTAGGCTCAACTGCAAAGAAATCAGTCAATGGCACAATGCTCTCCGCTGCCAGGTCTCCAGACCGTGAGAGATGATGTAGATGTCTAACGTAACGGCTCTGTACGAGCTGTGACAGGCTGGCGGCTGTTTCCACGGCCCACGGAGAAGCTCAAGTCGATCTGCCGCGGGGCTTATCGTGCCTGATAAGCATCTTCTCCGCGGCTATGACGTTTTGGGTAGGCAGTGGGCTGAGATGGAACCATATCGCTCGAATCAATTTGCAACTTCGTGGTTGTGATTTGCTGCGTTGAGGTTTAGGTGGATGTACAAAGGTGAGTGTCCGTTGGCATGAAGCGAGGCTCATGCTTGTGGCGTGTCACCTGTCGTGAGCATCGGAAGGCACTCTACCCAATGAAATCATAGCTGTCTAGTCATCTCCAAACGCTATTCCCCTTGGGTATCCCTCAATTGACTGTCACTACATCCGGAACTGAAATCTAAACAGAATTATCTCATTGCTTTTGTGAGCCAGGTATCCGAAGTCTTATACCTCGCTCAAGATTCCATAACCATGTCGTAGAGCATATCGCTAATCAACCCTCACATCTATTCCTCATCCTCGTTGTCACCCACGGCCTCAGCCTCGTTCTCCTCCTCGAAGGTGTTCTCCGGGACCTGGTACAAGCGCAGAACGGGCTTGTTGGGGTCCTTGACGAGGACGTACTTGCCCTCGGGCTCCTTGAGCAGCATATCGACAATGGTGCGGACGATACCCCAGCCGTTGCCCAGGTTGAGCGTCATCTGGGTAGCAAACTCGCGAGGCTTGTTGCTGAGAACACCCAGGATGACGTGGTCGTTGTTGTTCCTAGGGTTGGAACGAGAGACGAAACTAGTAACATCTGTTAGCTTATCTGAAAGCAGACTTCATACGTGTAAAACTCACCCAAGCTTCATAGTATCGGCCTTGGCGAGGATGGACTGGACAGTCCAGCGAGCCAGCTTGCAAGAGTTGTTCTTCATCTCAGTGGCAAGAACAGCACCACGCTGGCTGGCAAGCTTGGTGCGCCAGTCAAGAGCACCACCGCTGCCTTGGGCCTTGTTGTCGAACTCGTTCAGGGCCTTGATCGTCAGGAACTGGTCCTCGCCGTTGATGTTGTTCTTGACAACGGCGTCAAGCTCCGTACGGACAACCAGGTGGAGGGGCTCCTCATCGCGCTCGAGCGAGAGGTCGAAACGGCGGTACCTGTAGGCCTTGGACGCGGGCGGGTCGGTCTCCTCCTCCTCGTTGTAGAAGGGGTGGGCGTGGGGCATGTCGCGCTTGGCAGACTGGGACTCGGTGACGACCTGGAGAGGGAAGACGTTGTTGATGTGGGTAGCCTCCATCATGAGAGCGTTGGGGTTGTTGATGACGTCCTTGTTGCCCTCAGAAGTCTCCAGCGGCGCGTCAGTCGCGTTCTCGTTGACGGTGACCATGTCAATGTTGGAGTTCTCGCGCTTGTCAATGAAGACCTGCTTGCGGCGGCGAGTGAACACCAAGTCCCAGGGGTATACGGACTTGGGCGCGCACATGAGGAGGGACAGGATGCTGTCGGTAGCGAAAACAGTAGCCTCGTCCTTCTCGGCAAGCTCCTGAATGATAGGATCGCTCGACGTAGAGACATTGTAGGCCGCGCGGTCGAGAACGTTGAGCTTCTTCTGCGAGGTAACGGCACCGGGCGCCTTGTCGTAGGTACGGTCGTAGTAGTAGAGGAAGCCGTAGTTGTCGAGGTCCTCTCCATCGGGGGTCTCGAGGTTAAGCTTGGAGAGACGCGCAAAGTCAATCTCCTCCAGAACCGACCAGTCCGGCTTGACTTGAACGGAAGCATCCCGGTTGCGCTGCGGTTTGTCGTCCCTCCAACCGAAACGCCTACCACCGCGGCCACCACGTCCACCACGGCTGTCGTAACCGCCCTGCTGGGGCCTACCGCCAACACGTTGGAAGGTTCCCCTGCCACCGCGCTGGGCTGCGCCGCCACGCTGTCCGCGGCCACGGAAGACGGTTCCACCGCCGCGGCCAAAGCCCCGGGTCCTAGTAGAAGTACGGGTGTTGTCGACGACGGAGAAGGTAGCTTCCTCCTCGGCGGCCTGGATCGCGAAGGGGTTGCTGGCTTGCGAGGCGCCGTAAACCTGCTGATCTAGCAAGTCGTTAGTAGGTGCCTTCAAGTGCGAATCAAGGTTGCGCTGGAATTTAACCCAGACATTAAGAACACACCTCTGTAGGCTCTGTTGCCGTACTGCTGGCGACCACCGCGACCCTCACGGTCCTTGCCCTCGGTCCAGTCGGCCATACGCCCCAGCCTGTCGGCTTTCGAGTAAGGCGCATAAGGAACGCCCTCGAGCATGGTTTCGCTGGAGACCGGAGGGCCCCAGCTTTCGCTGGTGGGCAGCGCGGAAATCAAATCCAGAAGCGAAGCGGGCGCCATTGTTGCTGCGATACGGTGATAGCGTAGGCGATGGTGTTGTGGGCGCGGACGGAATTTTGATATCTTGGCATTGTGACTAAGCGATGCAAGCCGTCTCGAAGCGGGCGGTGAGCCTCGACCCTGTTGCCTACTCTTCTTCCGTCAAATCATGCTTTGTTAACATTTCCTTTCAGCTTTTGCGAGGTCGGTCCCAGTACTTTCATCAGGATGGCCTCTTTGCCCTCGAACAAATGTCCTTTACCTCCCACTTTTAGATATGGATATTTTGGTTCACATCTCAGCTCCTACTTCCCGCAAGGATGACGAGCGCTACAGAGCGCTGGCTGAAGCTTATAACGATTTTGAACTAGCTGGCGACTTCACGGCAAAAATCAAATTTGATAAAGACGCTGAAAACGAGCCCGACCAGCCTCAAACAGGGGTTCCCCGAAGAGATTCCAGTCGGAATAGGGACGGAGCAGCACTGGATCATCCTAGAGACAGAGCATCTTCGTCTGCGTCCGGCCAAAATGATATTGGCAGGGTCGATTTGGCAGATAGGGAAGGCGCAGTGAAAGGGCCAGCTCAGCACCTCCCAGCCGCAGGTAACACCTCTCGGGCATCACATATGGCTCCTGGTGCCAAAGCACTGGCACACTTTGACGAAGCTCCGGACTTTGGAAGTTTCGGTACCAGCGCTCAAGCGACTCAACTATCAGAAAACATTGAGAATCCAGAGCCCCATGGGCAACCTTCCACAACTCAGTCACATGGAAATGTGGGTCTGCAGAGAACAGACTCTCAAACCTTCATTGAAGACACGCAGCAAGGGATTGCTGCATTGCAAAGTGATTTGTTTTCTTCCTTTCCGGACGAATGGCTGTCGTCAGATCCTATGGGAAGTTCTCCCATCTTGGAAAGGCCCTCGAAACGTCTTCGTCTATCTCCAGGATCAGAAATCAACGAGCCATTTGATGATGCTCAGATGGATGAAAATCCCCAGCATGCAACAACCTCAAACTTCCAGTCTCCGGAGATGTCCCCGAAACTTCCAGGTAGCATGAATTCGCAAATGCCAAGCTCTCAACTGCCTGAAGATTATGGATTAGGCGACTGGCAAACACCCACATCATCCATGGGAGCACCTATTTCAAGTCTAAAATCACAGTCAGAGAATTATGTTGACCCAGCCCCAATGGCCGTACACAATGTCTTAGCTCCCTCGTCTCCGGAAGAGGCGATGGAAACGAGGCGCTCAAACTGTGACAGGACAGCAGAAACAACATTTCTACTCTCGCAGTCATCGTTACAAGACGATGCCAACGACGTACAAGACCGAGCCTCGCAAGCGGACCAAGATGCTTCAACTAGTCTGGTGAAAGACACGAGTGAGAAAAATAAGGGAGCCTCTGATGGGTCTGCCTATCGCAACGAAGGTCCAGCAAATTACGACTTTGCCTCCCTTCCGATCAAGCTCTTTTCACCGTCCGCATCTGTCAGCAATAAGACATCTTTCAATGAGATGACTGAGTTGCTAGAACAGTATGTTGAAAATTTACCTTTGGAAAAGCATTATCGCCCGGCATTTGTGTCCCGGCCCATAAATGATACAGATCGCGGGTGCTGGATGTTCGATACCTCTACCTGGAGATTGGACAGGCAGTACGAGTTTTGGACTGGAATGCAAGAATTGCTTGAAAAGGGTTATCTTGAAAACGTCTCGTGCCAAAGAAACATTTCAAACGACATTGGATCCGACAGGACAGACGGTAAAGAGGCGGAAGGATTGGGAATGGTCTGGCTGTTCTGTTGGGGGCAGGTTGCTCCGCATATTTGGCTCGTCATGCTCGTTCAAAGTCACTTGGAGGTGAGAAAGTCAAAGGCACGCTGGACCGTAGGACCGCCGCCAGAGGACTTGGAGGTGGTCGTACAAATGCCCTGATTTGCTACATTCCTAGTGAAGACGAGACCAAATCAACCATGCGGTAATCTTGTGAGCGCTGAAAAGTATTATATCATTCTGTACATACATGTAGACAGGCTTTTGTATATTCGTTCACAAGCAACTTTAAATCCGCTCCATGAAACCAGCTTTTAAATGTCAGGATCAGGGGTAGCATTCATGTCTGTAGGTCGGGTTGGCATATTTGTCCACAGATCTGTTCAAAGGCTTTGACAATTGTATAAATGTCCATGACTATTGCGAATGCTATACTAAGATCAGATAAATTTGTGCATAAGCTAGTATATACAAAAGATAGCTATCATCACAATACTTAACAAACCTCTGGGCAGTTTCCAGAGACAAGGGGTTCCAACCAGTTAGTATTTCAAGGTCAGGCAATTTCTCACTAGTTTCAAGTTCGTAATTTGATTGGTTATTTACTAACATTGCCTGACGTGGTGAAGGTGCATCATCTGAGTTCCATATCGGGACAAGCGAGATGTCGCGACCGAAGCTCGAAACCTCAGCTATGTAATCTCCCTAGACCACCCAACTCCACTCTCCTAGTTGATACGGCCCTCGAATTACCCTCTACTGAATACCGCGACCGTGCAACCGCTTACGGAAAGACTTTGCGATACGATTTCCCACGGTGGTCCAACACGACCTGGACAAGGCCTACGGCCCAGAGCATGCGTGCGCTGCTAGAACAATCGCAACAATCGGGAACTCCATGATGGCGCAAGGCGAAAGGGAGAAAGTCGAAGACACCGAGTCTATCCTCTCAGACGATGAGACTGTGTATGAGGCGTCGGGATTATACGACCAGCGCAAAACATCCACAGAGCTGCGCCGAGAAGATCAGGAGTTGCTAGAGGAAGAGGACGAAAGGGAGAAGCTGTTAGGCCACGATTCAAGCAGCGGACTGGGACGGATATTCCGTGGCGATAGCGACCACAATGCCCCGAGGCAACGAGAGTTGCGGCGCGGCCGTGGATCACAATCGCGGGGCGAAAGCACGGAACTCATGTATAACATGGAAGAAGGTGGCAGGTCTTCTGGTGAGAGCAGTAGGTCAAGAGAATCCTTCGAAGGTGATCAGGAAAGAATAAGGTCGATTATAAAGGACTCGAGGCAAAAGGTATGAACTGAACCAACCTATCGCTGTAATCCTCCTGACTTTGTTCTGCAGAGGAAATACCAACATATCCAGCGCATCTGTATACATGGTGCGATCCTCATTCTTGTTGCTGGTCTTCTTCGACTAGCGATTAGTGCGTCGTCTTCAAGCAGACCTGCGCCTAAAAAGCCGCCGGTCCTTCTCTCCAATGGCACGTCGGAGTTTGCACCAACAACCATACTCATTTCGCTGGACGGCTTCCGGGCTGACTTCCTGCAGCGAGGCATTACACCCTCCATGCGGTCGCTGATCGATGAGGGCGTCTCGCCCAACTACATGCTTCCAAGTTTCCCGAGCGTCACATTCCCCAATCATTACACCATCGTCACCGGGCTCTACCCGGAGAGTCACGGTGTTGTGGGTAACTCGTTCTGGGACCCCGAGCTGAAGGAAGACTTCTACTACACCAACAAGGAAGTCAGCATGCAGAGCAAATGGTGGGGTGGTGACCCTCTGTGGTCTACGGCCGAGGCTCAAGGTATCAGAACCGCTGTTCACATGTGGCCTGGCTCCGAGGCAATGATTGGAGAGTTTCAGCCGGCCCACCTGGACAAGTACAACGGAACGGAGAAGCTTGATTTCAAGGTCAACAGGATTCTAGGACTACTGGATTTGCCTGGCCCGGAGAACCCAAGTGCTGCGGCAATTCAACCACGCCCGCAATTAATTGCGGCTTATGTGCCTGATGTGGATCAAGATGGGCACCGCTACGGACCTAACAGCAGCGAAGTCCACCGTAGCATTACCAGAGTCGACGCTATGCTTGGTAAGCTTGTTAGTGGACTTGCGGAGCGCAACCTCACCGAGATTGTCAACTTGGTTATTGTCTCAGATCACGGCATGGCATCAACAGATACAACCAGAGTTCTTCAGCTCGAGGACCTGATCGACACCAGTCTTATTGAGCATATAGAAGGATGGCCGCACTTTGGCTTGCGGCCCAAGAACCCAAATGATCTGCAGAAGCTATATAATGATCTCAAGAGGAACACAGAAAACAACCCAAATGTCGAAGTGTATCTTCGAGACTGGGATATGCCTACGCGTTACCACTTTTCGAACAACGACCGCATTGCGCCACTCTGGATTTTCCCCAAGACCGGCTGGGCCATTGCCACCAAGGAGGAATTCGATGTACAGGAAAGCCTGAAAAACGGCTACTCATACTACCCGAAGGGCATTCATGGGTACGACCATGAACACCCTCTGATGCGCGCTATTTTCCTTGCCAAAGGTCCGGCTTTCCCCCATCAGCCTGGCAGTAAACTGGAGCCTTTCCGTAAGTATTCCTCGATACTACCCCTGTGTTGCCTAGAAACAAGCTAACTCGAACCCAGAAAACATCGAGCTCTACAACATCCTCTGCGACAGCATTGGTGCGGAGCCGAAGCCTAACAACGGCACGTTGCGCCTCCCACTGAAGCCCATGGGACTGCATTCCGAGGACGACTTCTCCGCAGAGGCGCCCGCCGACCCTCCGGCCCACAGCCTCACGTCCAGCACCGTTTCCTCCGCCACGTCGTCTGTCGCTACCTCTGCCGCTACGTCTTCAACTGCTACATCATCAGCCCTGTCTTCGGCAAAGGCCAGCGCATCCTCAACCCCTGCGTCGTCCGCCGCTGTGGAACCGACCGCACCAACCGCCTCCGAGCCCGAAGAGGCGGAACCCCAGCCCAGTGAAGGCGGCGTCAACGACGGCGAGAAAGATGGCGAGGGCAAGGGCGAGCAGAAGGGCAAGGACTGGTGGGAGTGGTTCTCAGATAAAGTGAACGCGGCCAAGGGCTGGGCGCTCGACACGGCGCATAAAGCCGGCGACAAGATCTCCGAGGTCGGAGGCAAGATCTCAGAAGCTACTGATAAGGAGAAAGCGAAGAGTTCGGACTGAGGTTTCTTTTGTTTTGTTTTCATTTTTGGTATTGGGGTTGGCGGTTTCTTTTGTTGGGCTGCACCGATGTTGGTGCACGTAGACTACTACTTTCGTAGGGCGTTGCTTGATTTGCTTTTTTTTTGATACCAACTTAGAGGGTCGAGCTGTGATGCTCCTTTTGCTAAGAGATTGTTATCTATATGGTCGCGGATGACTTGTTTTGCTGAAGACCCGGCGCAGCGGCACCCCCGACACGCCATGCAACGCCGTCCCCGCAACGCGCACCCACGCTCGCCCCGAGCTCTCCACCACCGACCGCACGACCAGCCCAGCGCGGCCACGACCAACCACCGTGCAGCAACAGCAAGCGCAACGACATCTCGCCTCCTCTCTCTCTCCTCGGCCCACGCTCCCACCCTCCCACACACCATGGCCCGCCATGGCGTCCACACAGCAGCAACAACAAGCGCACGCCAGCACGAGCAACCACAGCACGGGCAACAGCCACAGCAACAGCAGCAGCGGCAGCGGCACCCAGCTCCTGCGCGCTAACACCATCTCGCTCGGCCGCAGCAACGCCGCCCATAACAACAATGGCAGCGGTGCCGGCATGCGCCGCTCCCACCTCTCCTTGCACGGCCACCACCATCACCACCACCGGCATAGCAGCCATCGCCACGTGCACGGGCTCAGCGGACGCAGCCACAGCCGCTCGCGACGACGCGGCGGCAGCGACGGCAGCGATGCCGAGGACGCGGCGCACGCGCGCGACGAGAAGCCTGGGCGGGCGTCGCTGGGGGAGTTGGTGAGGGCGGGGGTTGTGGGGGGGAGGGAGAAGGAGAAGGAGAAGGAGAAAGAAAAAGAGAAGGAGAAGGAGAGGGGAAGGGCTAGGGAGAGGGGCAGGGAGAAGGAGCGTGGCAGCGCTGGGAGCAGTGTTGATGTTGACGCCGGGGTGCGCGCGCTTGAGGAATGGGAGGAGGGGCGGCGAGCACCGGTTTTGGGGCTCGTGAGGCCGGAGGACGTGTTGAGAGAGAGGGCGATGGGAAGGGTTAGGGAGGAGTGAGTATGCCCCGCGCACAGTATCCCGCGCATGCATGTATTCGTGCCGCGTTGCTGCAGTCCCCACCACATCACGCACAACGCCGGCTAACCACCCCCAACACAGCACGCTGCGCAGCGCCCTGCGCGTCCTCTCTGAATCCGCCATGACGTCGACGCGGCGGCTCGACGAAACCTACTACACGCTCCTCGAAAAAGTCTCCACGCTGCACCACGCAATCAACGGGCTACACGAGCTCCTAGCGCGCACCAAATCGCTCTCCAGCACCTTCCGCAGCGCCACCAGCGCGCTCGAAACCGAGACGGCAACGCAACTCTCCGCGCTCGACGCCTTCGACCCCCACGCCGCCGCGCTCAACACCATGGAAGCGCGGATCGTGGCCGCCCGCGAACGGGCTCGGCAGCTGGACCTGCGGCTCGAGGAGGCGAAGAGGGTGGTTGAGCGGCGGGAGCGCGAGGACGAGGTCGGGCGCGGGAGGGCCAGGTGGCGCGGTCGCATGCTCTGTGCCATTGTGGGCGTGGTGCTCGCTGTCGGCGTCATGGTGCTGATGGTGCGCGGGGGCGGTGCGGGGGCGGATGTGGGTGCGGGTACGAGCGAGGGCGTGCTGAGCGCGAATGCGTCGCGCTCGGCGCCGGAGCGTGTGGGTCAGATCCCGTTGCCCGCGAGGGAGATACTGCATCA
Source organism: Aplosporella prunicola CBS 121167 (assembly GCF_010093885.1). NCBI lineage: Eukaryota > Fungi > Ascomycota > Dothideomycetes > Botryosphaeriales > Aplosporellaceae > Aplosporella > Aplosporella prunicola. The sequence continues at coordinate 147,204 of NW_022983530.1, read as the reverse complement.
GGCGCGCGCGAACAATGCGCGGGCGCAGCCGGATGTGCAGCCGGAGGTGGAGGCGGGGTCTGCACAGCCAGAAACAGAGACCGCACAGCCGGCGCCAGAGCGCATGCAGCCTCCCTTGTCAACAGACTCAGACTCCCACGCAGAGCGCCTCGCACACCAGGACGGCACACAAAACCCCTCATACGAGCACGAGCACGACAAGACAGCCCCAGCAGCCGCAGCCTCGGTCTCAGCCTCTGCTTTCGTGGACGAGGTGCTTGGCGCGCAGACAGATGCGGATACAGATACCGATGCGCGGCAAGAAGGGGGTGCAGGTGCGAGGCGGTTGCGCGTGCTGGACGAGCTGTAGCCCACTCCCTCGACGCCGCTAACACGCGTCCGTAGCTCACTAAAGTGAGCGGGAGGGAGCGAGAGAGCGAGAAGGTGGAGCGGGAGGAGTAATGGTCGCGTACAACGACATATCTTTAGGCAAGGTCGGCGTAGACATATATACCTATACATCGAGGATGGGATGGGACTACCTGTGTTAGGCGTTGGGTGCTTGGGTGCTTGCATGGATGGGTGGTGGGATTGTGCTTGCTTTGATTGTTTGATTGCTTGTTTGCTTGTTTAGACCGGGAGAAGTATGGCATGGACTACAGCGGATAGCGAGAGTGACAAAGCAGTTGGGAGTACGACAGTACTTCATACTCGTTACTCACTGAGGCTACCTACCTATACTACAAGACGACTAATACATATATCTAGAAACGGCATCAGTAGCAACCAGACCCCTCCCCTTCCAAAGAAAAGCCATAACACCAGCAAAACACCCACTCACGACCAATACAACATACCTACTGTACGGCATGTCGTATGCACAAAACCACAACCGCCTTATCCCACAACAACACCGCCAAACATCCCATCCCGCTTACAGCCACAACTTTCCGTTCAACTGAAAAAAAAAAAAAAAAAAAAAAAAATACTAACCGGGACACAACAGCAGCTCACTCCGCAGACCAGTAGCCCCGAAGGAAGCAAGCAAGCAAGCACGCAAACCGCACCGCCAAGTCGTCCCTCAATCAAACACCATCAGGTCATGGCGCTCTCCACTCCGCACTGATACCGAAGCCCAGCACCACTGCATGTTGACGCTGAACAGCACTGCATACTGACGCAGCACACGACCGCCACCGCGGTCCCGCATGTCCGCTAAAACGGTCCTGCGCCTCAGCGATCCGCCCACTTCGTGATCGTGTAGAGAGGTAGTTCCATGAGGCTTGCTCTCGAGCGCGCGTCGTATTCGTCTTCGGTGGTGTCTTTGGTGGTGTTCAGCTCCGCCTGTGGTCCTCTCCTCTCTTGAACAAACGCGCCTTCGCCGACGCGTTTCTGTGAGTGAGACGAAGAGAAGGTGTCGAGGTCTGTCTCTGCGTCTGCGTACTTGTTTTGGCTGCACGCCTCTGCGCCTCCACGCCTCCGCATGGCGGTTCTCGTTTGGCCGAAGTGAGTCGTGTCTGTCTCTGTCTCTGTCTCTGTCTCTGTCTCTGTATCTGTCTCTGTATCCGTATCCGTATCCGTATCTGTAAGTACGACGTCATTTTGGCAGCCGTACAGACGGGTACGGCGCTGCTGGATTGAGAAAAGGTGGCGGTGTTGGTGGCGCTGGTGTTGAGAGAGATAGAGCTTTCTTTCTACACGCCCGCGCGATATTTCTATCTCTGTGGTGTTGGCTAGCAGGAAAGAGCTGGTATTGTGAGTACTGGTGGCAGGTTAATGGGGATGCTGTGGGTTGTTTTTGGCTGCTGGGCGGTAGATTGTGTTGCTGGTACTGTAACACTGCCTGCCTCATCGCATCTATCTAGAGTATGGCGCACAGCGCTTGTTCTGGACGGCGTGGAGCGCTGTGGTGATGGGCAGGCTGCTCTGGCGCTGGCTCCTCTCTGGGATCGGTTCGTGAGCATCTGCGGTGGAGGTCGCGGGGACTGCGCTGCCGAGGAATTGTTTGCCGTTTGACCAAAAGGTAACATTGTGAGACGTGACGAAATGAGAGCGAACTGGCAAGGAAGTCTGAAGAAATTCTGTTGTTCTTGAAAGAGGAGAGGCTTTTTCCCTCGACACAAAGATATACACAGCACACGAAGACACCACGCGCGCGCCAGGCGACAGCATCTACCAATAGACGCCCTCCTTGTTCGCCTCGGCGCCCCTCGCCGTCGCCGTATCCCCCTCCTTCTTGCCCTTCAACCCCGGGAAATCGAAGTTCTTACTATACCTTCCCTTAAGCTCCTGCCACGCGCCACCGAACTGGGCCAACGGGGGCCAATCCACCCATGTCAGCAAGCCCACATGCGGCTGGACGTTCCAGCCCAGCTCGAGCACCGCGTCCGTGCGGTTCGCCAGCTTGCCGCTCGCGTCCGTGATCTGGTATTTCGGACGCTGGCGGGCGAGGTGCAGCTCGCCGGCGGGGTAGAGCGGCTCCTGCGCCTGCTGCTGCTTGGACTTGGGCTTGGACTTTTTGGGCGCGGGCGCGCCTTTCGGCGCCGGGTGGATGTAGTGGTTTTGGTGCCAGAGCGCGGACGGCGAGGCCAGGATCGCGTCCCAGATGATGGCTTGGGAGGGCGGCTCCGACGCGTTCAGCGACGGGTACGTCGCTGTGATGTAGACGAAGACTTGCTTCGTGTTCCACGTGAAGAGGGAGGTCAGGTCTGCGCGACAGTGTTAGTTAGTTTTGGCCAAGTACACGGTCATTGCGCAGAGCATTGTCGTACCGGCGTCAAGGTCAAACTTGATGTGCGCGTACTCCTCCTTCTTGGAGCTGTAGTAGTGCGGCCTTCCGCGGACCACCTGCACATTCTGGAGCTTGATGCTCGCCGAGGGCGTTTGCGGCGCGATGAAGACAGACAGCGCAATCAGGCCTGCCACAAAGGCCGCGACGGTGGTGAAGAAGCCAAAGACATTCTGCGCGCGCACGAGCGTCGAATGCATGGTTGTTGCTCGTTGCGTCGCGCAAGTTGGTGCTGGAGCTGGAGAGGTGTCGGCGGCTGCGGTCAATCGGGGAAGCTCTCTAGACACGTTTCGGGAAGCGGCCTGGGGCCGAATCCTCCGGGTAGATCTCATGTCAACCTACAAAAAGAACACTGCAACAGCCTCGCCAAACCTGTCTTCTTGAATCTTTATAGTCTTGTCGGGGCGGACTAAAGTGTGGGAATACTGCCAATCAGATTCATAGTACGTATCATCTTCGGCAACATAGTGGCAGACAGGGTACTGATGAATGAGCACAGCCAGGCCATTCTTGAGATTACAGACTGCGAGGTCAGAGTATTTACTAGTGCACTAATATACAGGCGGCCTTGCCATCTAAGAACAGAGCAGACGCGCTGGCAACTTCTTCAGTGAGGGCGCAACAAATATGCGCGCTGCAACGCAACAAAGAAACCTCGCAGTAATAGATCGTCTGCGAAAAGCGTACAGAGTTCGAGAACGTGCTACAGCAAAATATAGCCAGTGTTGAGTATGACCCGATCGGCAAACAAGTGATGCCTCAGTCATGGCGTCTAGAAACTCTCACTTCTCTATAAAGCAAGGCGCGTGCTTCCAGGTGAAGAGCATCGAGGTGCGAGTCGAGAGTGGAAAAGTGCAACAGTCAAGAGCGTCTCCTGTCAGTGCACTATGGCACACGGCAAAAGAGTGTCGTCAGAAATTCGAACCCGAATACAGCCGTGTCGGAAGCGAACAAGACTCCCATCGCGATCTGCATGGTCCATACAGCAAATCCTGAGTTTGTAAAATCGTAGTAGAAGCTGGATCAAGAGCCTTGCAAGTTAGGTCATGCAGAGAAAGGCAATGGTGGTGTGACTGCCGTTGAGAGTAGGTGTGGGATTAGCGCTGGTGTCGAGATGGGGTGTCGGTGATGGAGTCTCGTTGACAATGCTACATAGTCAGCCACCGATAGAAAAGATAAGACCAGGTTTTACTATCTCACTCGAAGAGGAGTTCCATGAATGAGAGTTTTCCACCCGGTACTACAGGGAAATGGCTTTCGACTAACGTATAGACCCTTCGAGAAGCTTCAGCCGAAAACGAGACTTTTACCTCAGTCAGTCTCAGTCTTTCAAAGCCCTATCAAATCTCCTGCCTCCACGTTTGGGGGAGTTGGCGTCCTCACCATCACCATCGCGTTGCCGCTTCCGGCGTCCAGGCCACGGTTTCAGTGGCTCCGATTTTCTTGCTTTCTTGCTTTCTTGCGTGTCCGTTCAGCATTCCCAAGAAGACAAGTCCCTCGAGACTGCAGCAAGTAGGCTACAGAGCAAAACACCCCTGCATGATGAAGCACTCTTCACCACGAACACAGTGCACCTGCGGGCCCTGCATGTCCCACCACAGTAACAGGCGCATCCCCCGCACACGCGAGACAGCTTTTGGCACTACCCCTCCCACCTCAGATACAATTTCCCCCCAGCCTACGCCCCCACGCCCTCCCCCCTCAGCACCCTCCCCCGGCTAAAAAACACATCATCATCCACATACGCGCCCCTTAACCACCTCTCACCCTTACTAGCATCGAACGCGCGACGCGCATGCAGCACGCGCCTGTTATCAAAGATGACGCACTGGCCCTCCTCGAGGCGCAGCTCGAACAGCGCATCGGGCGCCTCGACGAGCGCCGTGAACTTGCGCAGCGCGGCGTGCAGCCGGCGTGTTTGGGCGGGGGAGTATGGCGCTGGTGCTGATGAGGAGGGGGGGAGGGAGAGGAGTGTGGAGGGCAGGAGTGGGGCTTGGAATTGCGGGGAGTAGTTTATGCACTTAATGGGTGGGGTGGTGGTGGTGGTGGTGGTGGTGGTGGTGGGGTCCGCGGTCAGGGGAGCGGGGTTGGGTGAGCGGCCTGCGAGTGGCGCGGCGAGCTCGATGGTCGGCCGCCATTTGAAGTAGCTCTGGGAATCGTTGCGGTAGTGGAAGGGGACGGGGAGGGAGGCCAGCGCGGCGAAGGCAGCCGGGTCGCTGGCGAAGAGGGCGTGCGCCGCGCGCAGCGAGTCCGAGAAGATGGAGGCGCCGCCGGGCGAGCGCGCCCGCAGCGAGTGCAGCAGCTGCAGGTGCGGCGGGTTCGTCACGTACATGAGATCCATGTGCAGCCCGAGGCGCTGGTGCGTGTACGCGATGTTTTTGGCTTGCGGCCGCGACTTGACGTCGAAGGTCTGCCCGTAAAACGTGCGTTTGGGGATCCCGATCCGCGAGATCACGTTCTCGACGGAGTCTTCCGAGTCCGGCACGTTGTGCAGGAAGACGAGCCCGTACCGCCCGAGGTGCGAGAGCGTCGACTCCAGCGCCGTGTCTGAGGTCATGTACTCGTTGTAGTCGGTCCACTTGTTCTGCGCCGTGATGGTCGCGCTGTCCCAGATCCGCCGCTCCACCGGCTCAAGGGGATGGTAGATCGAGTCCGGGACAGCGTTCTCGACGGGCTTCAACGAGAAGGTCGTTTTATGCTCGGCCGGGAACCCAGGGACATCATTGCGCCAGCGGATCTCCAGTTCTTGGGCGTCAGGGCTCAGGGTCCAATCCGCGCTGATATCGGCAGGGATATCCGTCAACTGGAAGTTCTTCTGCTTGCTATGGACGTCGACACACAGTGGGCACACGCAGCTGTCGCGCGCGGCGACGGCGTCCAGCTCCAGCGGCGCGTCGCGGCCGGGCAGCGTGACGGCGATGATGCGCGCGTTGGAGCCGTGGCACGCGCTGCCGCCCAGCTCGACCGTGTCCCGGACGTTGGGGCCCTCGCTGCTCTCGACCGCGTCGATGTCGCGGATCATGCTCGCCGGCAGCGCGGTGCCTGAGGCCCGCGAGTGCGTGTCTTCTTGCAGCTCGCGGCGCAGCTCGTCGCTGCTGATGTGCCGGGTCGCGATGCCGCGGGCCGGGGGTGTGCCGGAGCTGTTGCTGCTGCTGCTCGAGCATGTTGTCCGTCTGTTGGCTCCGATTCCAATTCCGTTGCTCTTGCCATTTGCTCTCAAGCCCTTTTTCTGCGCAGGGGTTGGTGTAACTGTCGTAGCTGTCGAGATCACGCGACGAGGTTGGGTAACGGTGATGACGCGCCGAGCAGCATTATAGCTAGAGGCGAAGGAAGCGCGCTGCAGGGCGCGGGAAGACCTCAGCATGATGGATGGAGCTACAGAGAGATGAGCTGATGTAAAAGAAGCAAGCGGCGGGAGAAGAGGGTATATCTGCGGGGAGAAGCAGGGGGGTTATGTTGCACACATAACTGGCGGGACGTCATTCGCTGCTCTCCAATTACCTCTTCTTCCTTTTTCTCCCCACGACCGACGCGCCCAGAGAAGCCTACCTCGGGCCCACCACGCTTCGTCTCCGCCTGCTTCCCTTCTGCCGTGCTTCACATGCATGTCGGGCAAGGAAGACGTCGCGCCGCTGAAAGATGAGGTATACACTCACTCCCCTTTGGTGCCATTGACGCTGACACGCTGCGCGCAGGGCAACCGCTGGCAAGTCGTCTGCGCCGGCGGCATTGCTGGCCTAGTCTCCAGGTACATTTGCCCTCCCAGACTGCGTCCCGCGCGTATCTTACCCTGTCCGACGACGAGCACGCATCCCTTCGACGCACCTCCGTCCGACCTCCGACTCACACCCCCGCCCCCACCATCACCGCACCACCACACACCACCACACCACACACAAGCCCAGCGCTGACACGCCAGCACCAGATTCGCCATCGCGCCCCTCGACGTCGTCAAGATCCGGTTACAGCTACAGCCGCGCCTCCGGCACCCCACGACGCCCCCACCAGGCCTCCCCCTCCCCCAACCCCTCTACACCACAACCCTCAGCACGCTCCTCACCATCCTGCGCACCGAGGGCGTGCGCGCCCTCTGGAAAGGCAACCTCCCCGCCGAAGCGCTCTACGTCCTCTACGGCGCCACGCAGTTCACGTCGTACCGGCTGTGCGCGAGCCAGCTGGCCGCCCTCCCAGCACCGTACACGCCCTCGCCGACAGCGACCTCGTTCCTCGCCGGCGCCACAGCCGGCACCCTCGCGACCGCATGCACCTACCCGCTCGACCTGCTCCGCACGCGCTTCGCAGCGCAGGGCGCGCGCCCCTCGGCCCTGCGCCCCGCCTACGCCTCGCTGCGGTTCTCGGTCTCAGACATCCTGGCCCGCGAGGGACCCCGCGGCTTCTTCCGCGGCCTTGGGGCGGGCTTGGCTCAAATCTTCCCCTACATGGGCCTCTTCTTCTCGCTGTACGAGGGGCTCCGCCCCGCACTGGCGCCCCTCCCGCTGATGCCCCTCGGTGGCGCCGACGCCGCGGCCGGCGTCCTCGCTAGCATCGTCAGCAAGACGGCTGTCTTCCCCCTCGATACGGTGCGCAAGCGCCTGCAGGTGCAGGGGCCTACGCGCGCCAGCTACGTCGGCGGCGATATCCCCGCGTATCGTGGCGTGCTGGGGACGGTGAGGGCGGTCGTCGCCCGAGAGGGCGCGAGGGGCTTGTATAGAGGCCTGGGCGTCAGTTTGATCAAGGCGGCGCCGGCTAGCGCCGTCACGATGTGGACGTATGAGCGGGCGATGGGGGCGTTGGTGGCGCTGGAGGAGGCGTGGGCCGAGGAGTAGTTGTGTGGGGATGGGAGTGCAATGCCGTAACCCCAGCGGCTTGGAACGGATAGGCCTTTCCATGCGCCATGTCTGTCTATCGCCTTGCTCCCGCAGGCCGAGAAAGACAGAGGAGAGAAAGACAGAGCAGACACGGCACCACTGCCTCCCTCCCCATCCGCACGGCACGCCGCGCTCACGGCCTGCTAGGAATGAGGAACATGAAACGTGTGCGTGTGGGGGCTCCTTGCTTTGCATGACTTTGCGGCGTTGGAAGGAAAGAAAGAGAGACTCTGGCTAGAGCTAGAGTGTCACTGTATATGCTGTATGCTGTACGCTGCTGTACTGTACGCCTGCTGTACTTTTATATAGACGAAGACGAAGACGAGGACGAAGACGAAGACGAAGACGAAGATGAAGAAATAGTAGAAGTAGTAGAAGAAGAGCCCATGTATACCCATTTTCATCCCCGCACGAAACCGGGGTATCTAGACACCTAGCAAGCAAGCAAGCAAGCACATACATATACATACATACATCATCAGAACCACCCACGCCACACAAACTTTTCAACCCCCCTCCACCCAGCAGCAGCAGCAGCAGCAGCAGATACACCTACGCCTCCTCCCCCTCCCCCTCCCCATCCTCCTCATCCTCATCATCAAACACAACCCCAAAATCCGCGCAAACATCCCACCGATCCCCCTTCGCCGCCTGGCTCACATACTTGACAAAGCGCAGACTGCCGCGATCGCGCAGCACGACGCTCATATTGTTCCAGCCCGCGGGCATGCTGAAGAGGACGCCGTCGTCGTCGTCGTCGCCGCGGCGGTAGACCGCTGGGTCCGCTTTGCGGCGCTTGCCTGCGCCGGTGGCCGAGGAGGCGTTGGCGGCTTTGTTCTTGTTGGACGTGGTTACGTCGACGCCGTCGTCGGAGCCGGCGTCGGAGCCGTCGTCGTCTGAATCCTCGTCTGCCGCCATGTACATCTCGTACCCGCCGACCGTGTCTTCGTCCTGTGCGGGAGGCTCGGGTTCTGTGGCCTTGGCTTTGCCGTTGGTCTTGGTGTCCGGTTTCTTCTTCCCCTTGTCGGCGTTCTTCTTGCCGGCGCCGGCGCCGTCCTCCTCCGTCTCCATGGCGTCGGCCTCGCCCTCGCCGTCCGCCTCGTCGTCGCCCCACCCCGTGCTCGGCGTCACGCCCAGGCACAGCTCGAGCTGCGGCTCGTCCTGCTCAAACGCCGTCGCAAGCGTGTAGTCCATGCCGCGGCGGAAGCGGCGGGCGAGGACGCTGGCGCGCGTGAGCCCCAGCCCCGTCGCCAGAGCGAGCCACTTCTTGAACGCGGCTGACGGGAAGAGCACGTCGACGAGCTCGTCGTAGGGCGTCTGCGCGTCCTCGGGCTTCGCGTCGGCGCGCGGCTGCCGGAACAGGAAGCGGTGCTTGTGCGGGGGCCGCGCGACGCCCGTGTCGTCTTCGCGGCCCGGCATCGTGGGCGTCGCGTCCGCGGACTCGATGAATGCGCGCAGCCGCGCTGAGAAGGACTTGGAGAGGAAGTTGGCCAGCCGCAGTGATGACTCTTCCGTGAACATGTCTTGTAGCTCCTCGCACGTGTCTGGCGTCAGGTACATGGGCGTCATGAACTTGAGCAGGAACTGGAACTCCTCCTCGGTGAGGGGCGCCTGGCCTTCCTCGTCGTCGTCGTCGTCGTCGTCGTCATTTTCCTTCTTCGCCTTCGGCTCGGGCTGCTTCTTCTCCTCCTTCTCCTCTTCCGGGTACTCGATCCACCGCGGCTGCGGCAGGTCGAACTGCTCCGCCTTGCCGCCCTCCAGCTGCTGCAGCGAGCTGCGCTCCGCCAGCTTCTCCTCAAGGCCAGGCTCGTAGCCGTCCTCGCCCTCCTGGGGAATATGGAACCAGCCGGAAATAGCCATGCGGACGCGGCCGCCGTCGTCGGTCTCGCTCTCGCCCTCCGCGCGCTTGTACACCTCCTCGACGTCGTGGAAGCTCTGGCCTGGCTGGACGGTGAAGAAGCTGAGCTGGTTGAAGGCCGGCGGGATCACGACCGTGTGGTCCGGCTGGGGCACGGTGACCTGCTCGCCGGCGTCGGTGGTCAGGTTCTCGGTCGGGAAGAGGCGCAGCGCGCCGCCCCACGAGGCCTGCCACGGGCGGTCCGGGTCCAGCAGGTAGAGGATGTAGCTGACGCGGCGGCTGCCGATGACGTCGTCGTGGCACAGCAGGTGGCAGCCCGGCGTGTACACGTTGATGGCCAGGTCCGTCTTGACGCCGCTGAGCGGGCCGGAGCCCGCAATCGACGAGATATACTTGCGGAATGCGGACGAGTAGAGCGCGTCGCGCAGCTGCAGCAACGACGGCAGCTTCTTCAGCGACGAGTCGTCCAGCCCGTCCAGGTTCGCTAGGTCGCCCGACTGGTGGATCTTGTAGATGTCCGTTTCCTTGGGCGTGAATGAGATGTGCTCGCGGATCTCGTCGCGCACGTTGCGGAGCAGCTTTGGGTCGACGAGATTCTGGATCACCGTGTGCTTGTACCTGTGCCATGTCAGATAGACCCTAAAAAAACGGCGGGAGGAGGAGGAGAGAGGGCGCGTACGGCTGAGATTCAGCATAGGCATTCCTGTACTGATCAAGGACCTTGTCGTCGAAGAGGCCTTTGCGAAAGTTGGAGCGCGCCTCCTCGTCAGGGAGGGCGCGTTTCTTGGACTTTCCATTGAGGACGGCGTCGGCCTTACGCTTGACCATGATGAGAGCAATCAATGATCAATGGATGGATGTGGGAGCTATAGCTCTGGCAACCTCCAGAGCTTTTGAACTTTTTGCCGGGCACGGACCACGCGACCTGAGGCTCTTTTGCCGCTGCAACATCACGCCACGAACGTCAAAATATCGCGCCGACATCATACGTCTGGTCGCGTTTGGCGCTTCTCTCTCTGTTGGCCGGGTCTGTAGGCGGGGACAGGCTCGAGCGTTGTTCGGCGTCCATGCCCTTCTCACGCCGCACAACATTGAAATAAACAAGCACCGACCATTTCGCCCACCTCGCAACCGCATACCGAGTGAAGTCTACTACACCTGCCGAGTACTCCTTGTCTAGACAGCTATGCTTGACACCTAAAGGCGACGAGAGTACGAAGACTAAGAATATAAAAACACACGATAGCATTCGTAAAGATATACAAGGAAAAGCTATGCAAAGGTACTAGACCATCCCACGAAAGTACGAAATGAAAACTACGCAAGGGTATAAAAGCACTCGTAAAGACATCAAGGCACGGATATACAGGAGCACAGAAGTAACCCGCGCGGGCACGAGAATACAAAAGTGATTGAGCAACAGGTAGGTCACGTACCTTTAAACAAGACATCACACGAGACAGACAAAGCAATCAAAGGAGCAATATAGGATCTGAGAAGGCGTCGGCATTTCGAATAGGTAGTGAGTACATACAACCTCCATCATCCCAACTCAAGCACCGCACCCTCAAATAGCAAAAAAGCAACACGGCGGGACAGCAAGCCCGCCGCGCCAAAAAGCAAAACAAAAAAGAAACTCCAAGAAATAGACGATAAAGACATGTAACAAGAAGAAAGATAGCGCGCTCGCTTTGCGCCAGGCCAGACAGACAGTGGGGGGATATCATGCATGCCGCATATCGCTCGCATCAACAAGACCAAGACAAACGGAACCATGGCCGGCAAGCAAACGCTTGCAACGGGCCCCAAGGAGACAGCCAGGAAGAATAAGAATGACGACAAACAAGAAGCGTGTGTATGAACTTGCCGAATGGCGAAGGGGATGGAGGCAGGCCGGCAAAGAAAGGCAAGCAGAAGAAGAGGTGGAAGAGAGCGGGCAGGTCAGAGAAGCAAGCAGGCTCCTCAGAATGCCAGACTATCCCTCCTCCCCGACGCGCCCCCCGCCTCCCAGCTCATCCGAAACGCCAGCGCCTCCCCAAATCCCTCCTCGCGTCACAAAATGTCATCAAACGGACACGCCGTCGCGTCGTGCCCGTCCCGCTCGCACAGCGCGCACCACTTATCCGCATCGACCGCCTGGCCCTTGCCGGCCACGAGGCCCTCCTCAAAGGGGTTCGGCAGCGCCGCTTGCGGCGGCTGCGACGGCGGTGCCGGCTGCTTGACGGCGGGGCTCGGGCTGTTTGCGGCCGCGGCGTCGAAATCGGCAGACGATACGCTAAGCTTGCGCATGCCAGAGGTCACCGAGTCGCTGGGCGCGGGCGTCGTGATGGCGGCGGCCTGCTCGGCCTCCATGCGGTGCTCGCGCTCGTCGTCCGACGTGCGCGCCGAAAGGTGCGAATGGTTGCTGGGCGTCAGGTGCAGCTCGTTGTGGTGCTCGTTCGGGTGCAGCATGTCGTCCCTCCTGGCACCGCCGAGGTCGTTGGTGCAGTTGAGGATGTCATGGCCGCCCGTCTCGCAGATCTCGCACCACAGCTCCGACTGGCCCGCGCTCGAGCTGCGGCCGTCATTCTCCGCCTCGGGCATCCGCCCCAGCTGCTGCCGCTCCGACTCGCGCTGGGCTGCCTGACTCTTCTGGTAACCGCGCCAGCTGACGACGGTGCTCTTCGAATCACGGAGTCTTGAGCGTTCTGACTGCGTGTTGCTGATGACGGAATCCCGTGCCGGGTTGATCTCGCTGGTTTGAGTGCGCAGGTTCTCAACCTCGCGCTCCAGCTCCTCTTCGCGGAAAGCCTTGCGCTCGATGAGGCCACGGAGCTCCTCGTTTTCGCGCTCCATCCGATCAACAGACGAGCGCAGTTCTGCCATTGCAGCATCATTTGACGAGCTAGTAAGCGGAGAGCGAGGAATTTCCAGTCCTGGGCTGGCCAGGTCGCCGCCTGCGCTGAGTGACTGGATGATGGCCTTGAGGCCGCGGATCTCGTCGTCCCGTTGCTCGATTTCGCGCGGGGTGCCGCCGGGGCTGAGAGGGCTTCCATCCGCAGCAGCAGTGGCTCCCTTCAGAGCGGCGGCAGCCTTTTCTCTCTCGCGCCTGAGCTCGCTGCGGCCACGTTCGACCTCACCGCGCAGGAACTCAACTTCGCCGCGGGCTTCGGCCTCTCCGCGCCTGGCGTCCTCGAGACCTTCCTCCAGCTCTTGCACGAGCTCTTCGAGCTGCTTAAGCTGCTCCGCGACACTGTCGACATCCTCGCTACGTTCGTGCAGTTCCCGGATCTCGGCCATCAAATCCTCAACTCGTTGCTCATATACACGCACCGTTTCTGAAGTTGCCATTTCAAGCGCGTCAATCGTCTGTCGGAAATCTGCGCGGTGCATGTCGAACTCTGCAGTAAGTATTGAAATCCTCTCGTTCTTCTCGCGCAACAGCACCCGCAGATGTCCTACGTCGGAGTCCTCGGGCTCACCGTCGCGCACTGACTGCGGCAGGTCCTCGTCATCAGTTGGCAGAAGGTTTTGAATCTCGATGAGACTGGATTCCATGTCTGCCAAGCTGGAGGCCTGCTCTTTCAGTTGATTTTCACGGTCTTTCAATGCAGCCTCCGTCTCGTCTAGTTTCTTCTGTAGCCGCTCCATTTCTTCTTCCTTCGGGTTGAACGGGTTGAACGCGCTGCTCTGGCCACCTTCGCTGGTCATATCATCTTCATCAGCGGTGTCGGCCACGCTTGAATTTGCCCTCGAAATAGTCGGCTTCCTCGGTTGTGGCGTTCTCATGCTCATAGACCTAGACGGGGTGGGCGAGAACTTTGGCGGTGCTCCCATCTGGCTCTTGGAGAGGCCCAACGAGAGGTTTCTTCCATTAGGCGTCCTTCCGGGTGTGGTAGCAACCTTGGATGGTTGCCTGAGAGGCGATTCCGGCCTCTTCGGAGCACGGGCCCCAGCTCCCATAGATTGCGAGAACTTGGGCACCGGCGGAGGGGGTGACGCGTTGTGGCTCTCATACCCATCATCTTTGAGATTAAAGGACGCTCCGAAACCGGGTGTGACCGGGGTAGGCGGAAGGCTGCCTTCGCTGGGGTCGACGGAAGCGCGCTTGGAGGCTCGATGTAAGGGGAGGAAGATGCCAGCGCCGGGTACGGAGGTGGTAAAGTAACGGGTCCTGTAGCAGTGGTGAGCAGACAGCCCGTCTGGACTGGCAGCGGAGGAAGACTCACCCGTCGACGTCACCGTCGTTCTTTCCTTTGGCCGCGTACTCTCTTGCTAGTTCGACACCGGCGAAGTTCCCCTTCTTTCCTCGCACGCCTCCCATGAACTTGACAACTCCGTACATGCCGCCGGGCACGTCGACTTCGTCGCCCACCTCGAGGGGCTGTCCGTCGCCGCCAACCATGGCGTCAGAGGGCGGGCCGCCGGCGGATCGCGCGGGCGATGAACCGGTCAGGGCGTGAAGGCTGGCTTTGCGCTCGAAGGCGGTGCGCTGGGAGGCGGACAGGGCGGGCGAGGAGGCGGTGTTGAGGGAGGAGTTGGCCAGCGAGGGACGGAGATTGGTGCGGCGCGGCGTCTGTAAATGGGTCGACATGATGGCGGCAGCGACAGCAGCTCGCTCTCGGGTTTAAGGTTTGTCTGCGTGCTGGCTGGCGGTCCCGGTGAGCAGGTAGGGGGCGGGTCGCAGCGTCCGTGTCGACGACACTGTGTGGGGGCACCAAAGTGTCGGTCGGGCTGCGGCTTGCGACTGGGCGTTTGCGTTTTTGGCGTGGTTTTTTTCGCTCGTTCACGGCATCGACGTGCGCGGGCGACACAAGCGACTCAGGAGGGAGCGAGCTCGGGGAGTTGTTTATTGTTTGCGTCTGAAACAAGAGAGCACCAACCTTGGCGATACAAGCGACCTCTGAGCGACAGGGGAGTTTGGGAGAGCTTCGGGATGATGCGGCGGTTGCTGGGAGCACAAGCTCCAGGGTCGTCACTTGCATGAGATCGCCACGGCTCGACAGCCAACCAAACCTGCCCTGCGGCTCCGTTGTCCGCCGCCTCAGGCACCCAGCGCTAACAGCAAAGATTCCGTCACAGTCACACCTGTCACGTGGCACGCCTTGTTCTGCTGCTTGGCGGGCTTGCCAACTGGGCCGTGGTGACGCGCACCCCACGCGTTGTCCTCACGCGTCGCCTGTCGTCCCCGGTCCCGTTTTCAATTCCCACCATCACCACCAAAACACACCATGTCCACCGACACCAACGACAACATCGCTGCCACGCCCGCCATTGAACACGAGCCACCCTCTCTCCCCGCCTCGCCGCACCCCAAGCGCAGCCGCAACATCGAGCCCGAGCCCACGTTGCCCGGCGCCACAGCAGTAGTGCCCTCGAGCGTCATCAGCGGCAGCACCAACGCCGCACCCGCCGGCGACGAATCCGGCACCGCAACGCCGACGCCGCTCCAAATGTCCGACTCGACGCACTCCGCGCCCGCCGCGCCCGCTGCGCCCGCCCCCGAGTCCACGACGCTGCAGATCGAGCTGCTCTCGCCGTCCGCCCGCGCCCCGACCAAGGGCTCCCCCTTCGCCGCGGGCCACGACCTCTACGCCTCTGCCGACACTGTCGTCCCTGCCCGCAAGTGGGCCCTTGTCCCGACTGACATCAAGATCTCCGTCCCGGCGGGCACCTGTGCGTCGGCCCCTCCCCCAATCCCCGATTCCCGTTTGCTGTGTGCCCGCACTTGTGCTCAAGTAAACAAGTAACCAAACAAACAAACAAACAAAACAAACAAGCTGACCGCTCTTCCTCCGACTTCTCTAGACGGCCGCATTGCTCCCCGCTCTGGCCTTGCATACAAGCACGGCATCGACACCCTCGCCGGCGTGATTGACGCGGACTACCGCGGCCCCGTCGGCGTCATTCTCGCCAACCTCGACGACAAGGATTTCCCCGTCAAGCAGGGCGACCGCATCGCCCAGCTCGTCATCGAGAAGTGCGTCATGGCCGAGGTTGCCGTGGTAGAGAAGCTGGAAGACACTGTCCGCGGCGCGGGCGGCTTCGGCAGCACCGGTGGCTTTGGCGCCAATGGCACGGCATAGACTTGTCCGGTTCGCGTGTCGGGTGAGAGAGTGGAGAGAGATTACTTGGAAGCAAGAAAAAAGACGGGCTGGGTTTCGGCGTTTAAAATATACCTACTCTCTAACGAGACTCGACGGCTACATGGGTAGATAATTCACATCCCCATGGTGAGTGGTACTCCATAAAAATGAAAGATTTACAAACTATTCTGAATTTAAATGATTCAAAATACTGCAAGCACGATAGTGTAAAATGATGAGGACTCCAGTCTCGACTGTATGTCTACACGGCTATGCGCGCTGATGCTAGCTGAAACCAACCCTTCAAGAAACCACCCAAATGCAAGCCCCCTATACAGGCACTACCTAACCCTCTAAACCCCCAATCCCATCTCACCCATCTACGCATCTACAACGCACTCCCCATCAACTCCCCGGCCTCCCAACCAGCACCGCGCCCTCGCCCTCCCCCTTCCGAGCACCAACCCCCAAGTTCACAACCCCCAACTCATCAGGCTTCGGCTCCCCCGCCCTACCATCAAACCCCTCCACGCGGACCTCCTCCGCGCGAAACTTGACGCGGGGCGGCTCGCCCTCCCTCTCGGGCCCCAGAAGCAAGTGACGGGCATTCTGGACCACGCGGACCTCACTGGCCTTCATGAGCGCCAAATGGCGCCTCCTCGCAGCGCTATCATCGTCGTCGTCCGCGCCGCCGCCCAGCCCCGCCCGCCCCTCCGCCGCCTCCAGTACCTCGACCGCGCGGGCCGCATACGCCGCCGTCGCGCCCAGCACCGCCTGCATGCTCTCGAGGACGCGCTCGACGGCGCGGGCGAGCGGCAGGTCCGCGGCTGGGACGTCGTCGGGGCTGCGCCAGGCGGGCGTGCCGAGCAGGCCGGCTGAGGCGGCGGCTTCGCGCAGCCGCGGCACCGTTAGCGCCGCGAACATGTCGCCTGTGCCCGAGAAGAAGAGCGGGTACGCGGGGATGTCGAGCCGGAACAGCCGTGGTGACAGGTCTCGCCGCGCCGTGCTGCCGATGATGGTCAGGTGCGTGGGGTTCGTCGTTGTGCTCGGGGAGATGGTGCCCGAGGCGCTCATGCGCAGACTCGTTATTATGATGTGCGGGATCTGGTACGTGCGGTGCAGGGCTTGCATTGCGGTGGCCAGGGTGGTGAGCGAGGTTATCTTCGTGTCGGAGAGGAGTCTGGAGGCGCGTGTTTAGCTGCCTTGTTTGGTTGTTGCTTGGGTGCTCATGTGAGCGTGACAGGGCGCCGCCGCGCCAACAACACACTTACTCGGCCTCGAACTGGTTTGGCAGGATCAGGTCCGCCTCGCGCAGCAGCGCCTTGTACTGCGGGATCTCGTCTTCAGGAACATAGCAGCGGCCCTGATCGCCCATGACCGGGTCCAGCACTGTCGCGCATTCGTCAGCCCATATACACTCATCACAGTCCACGCCGCAGCGACCCGGAGCCGCGCTAGCGCCGCCGTCGCCATGAGCTGACGCGCAAAAACTCACCCCAGAAGAACGAGCCCGGCTTGCCCGCCGCATTGAGCCGCAGGTCGCGCCCGATCTTGCCGACCGCCTGCACTGCCTCTGCGCTGGGCATGTAGCCTGACAGCAGCACGTCGAAGTCGTTCAGGAACGACTGTTTCAGGCCCTCGTACAGCTCCATGATCTCCTCCGCTGGCGTCTTGCGCCCCTTGACCTGCTTGTATGCCGTGTGGTTGCCTGTTGCATGCACGCTTTATATGAGTCGCGCGTTCGCTACATGGCGCAGTGGGAGACGGGAGGGCTGACTGTAGTGCACCGTGTTTATCGCTGAAGCTTCGCACCCGAGCGCTTGCAGGATGAACGTCGCCATCGTGTTGCCGACATAGCTGATCGCGTGCTTAGCAGGGATTCTGTGGCGATGGGCCGGATATAGCTGCAGGTACACTCACCCATGGACAACCTGAGTGGATTAGCCATTGTTCGGCGGCGCTCAAGGATGGCTTACATGGCTAGCGATGGCGAGCACGCGCGTTTCTGGTATCGAGCTCTCCGCTGACATGGTCGCACAAGAGCAAGATGTAAGGTGGAGGAAGCGTGCGGGTTATAGGATTATCGCGGATTTTATTTCTTCAGCTGCTTATCTGCGGTAACGCGCCGTGACGTGTGGGGCTGGCGTTGACCCGACTTCATACCTACCCCGCGGATCTTCTGGAATCTTGCCGAACCAAACAAAAAAAGAGACTCCCGCCGACAACATAGACATGTAGGACCCCACTATCCTAGTTTTGCGCTACAGTCCTTGCTCCTTGTTTATTCCTACACCCGCTGATATCATGACCTTCTATTCGTAATTTTGTCACCCTCCGACACTTGCTCTTACTCCTCGTCGCCGATCTGACATTATCAGTATATGAACCGTGCAACGTGAATACCGCATGACTTACCTTGGGCGCCAGGTAGAACCTCAAGTAGCTGTTGTTGGAAAGCGCGTACTCGACCAACAGAGGGACCTCGTTGGACAGGCACAGCTTGACCTGTCCCGACAGACCGGTCGCTTTGCAGAAGTTGGCCAGGTACTTGAGCGAGAAAGTCAGAGAGACGGGCTCCGTCAGGTCAATGTCGACATTGTTCTCCGGCTTGTCGACGTCGGTGTGGCTGCGAAGCGTGACCGAACCGGAGCCAATGTCGCCCTGACACGAGAACTTGACACCCTCCTTCGTGCACTCAATAGACACTATATCTGTCAGCCTCGCCCATAATATGCATTCAAGCCTGCCTACCTGACTCCGACAGGGCCATCAGGTCCCTTGTGATCCTCTGGAACTCCACCGAGGGCATGCTGATGACGGCAGCATATTCGGTGTCGGGGATGCCCAGGTGCTCTTGGTCAATGTCCATGAGCTTGATGTCATACTCGCTCAGGCGGTCGCTTTGCGCGCTTTCGAACACAAAGTTGACAACATCGGGCGCGTCCTCGGCCTTCAGGGTCAAGATGTCCTCGGGTTGTGCGCAACGAAGAACCTTGGTGAGAGAGGTGAGGTTGATGCCAAGGGCGATATTCCTGTCGCAACGGAAGGGGGAGAAGCTCTCAGACTTCAGCATCATGGACACGAGCGCGACGTGAGAGTTGTCCATGGCCTGCAGTGCAATGCCAGAGTCATTGCAGTCGAAGTTGCAGTCCTGGACGAGGTCCTTGATGGCATCGACAACCTGTCGCGGTCAGTTATTGATTAAAGTGTGGTGTGGAAGACGCGTACCTTCTTGAGAAGGTTGGCCTGCTCCAGACGGGCTTCAAGCACTGCTAGGCATCAGCTGCGGTTCTCAACGCGCGAATGGGCATTGTGTAGCGTACTCTTGGCGGTATTTGCGAGGAAAAGGAGTTCAGAGGAGGAGAAGGAGCAAGGACAGTGGAGGGGTATCAAGAAACGTTCAGACGGTCGTGTATGGAAAGTGTCGGGAGGTGAGAAGAAGACCGGTGGGGTTTTTGGAATCGATGAGCACACGCGCGCAGGCAGGCAAGCGACGCGAACCGCGTCAATGACTAAGCCGCGTGGCCGCAAGCCATTAAGCGTGCACGCGCCAGACATCACGTCCGTCTTCCACACCATCACATTACAACAATCATCAATTCGGTTGAGAATATGACACTCCTGCATTATACATGAAAAGAGCTAGGAATACGGTTGTGTCACCGGGATTTCGGAAAGGCCCATTATTTGAAATAGGCTTATGCGAGGCCATGCAAATCAATCGCGGCCGATTTATATGACGACATGAACAGTTTCATGGAGCTACCCAGCTTTATCTTACTCCTTTGCAATGCAGAGCAAGAAATATCGCTAAGTAACTGAAATTTTGCCGTCGGTATAGGACTTAGTGTTCTTCCTAATGCCAATACACGAGGTCGATATACGGCTACAAACAGCGTCACACAGATGGTCCTCTAGCTACCTGCTAGCCGGTCTTCCAGGCAACCCCCACGAAGCACGTAGAGCACATGATAATACTCTGAGTAGTGTTGTAAAGTACCCTGAGCACCCGTCACAAGAAGCATTGAGTCCGATCACTAAGTTATTCCCGTCCGTCCGTCCATTCGTTCTGCAAGGGCGTGGGCACGCTGTCTTAACAAGCAGACAAGACCCAATGCTCTGCTCTAAACTAAAAAGATCCATCTTAGCCTCGACAACTCCCATCATCTCACCTACTTTAAACTGGCAATCTGTCTCGGAAGAGCCTACAGAATTACTCTGAGATTGAGAACGTGTCTTAGAGGCAGTATAATTCTTCAGTGAGTTAAAGTCATATGCCTCTACTATCTGGTGTCGTCTTTGCATAGCGACCTGCCCAGGGCTGGTGACCTCGCATATACGCGGCATCTTGCCATGAGCCAACAACTGTTGCACTGTTTAGTGACAAATGACTGTCGAGTTGCTGACTTCTTTCAAGTTCTCAAAAATCTCAACAAAGAAACTTTTGTCTTCATTTACCTTCCTTTGTCCCAACCCATTAAAAAAACAATGCCTTTGTCTCAGCATTCTATTTTAGCACCACTTCTTTGAACGATCCGGCCTCACAAAGCATACAATCGTGGCATATATAGACTTCTCTTCTCTCGGGATCTTGCATATCCACTGTTCCCTCGAATTGTGCAGGTTTTTCTAGTCGACTCTTGTCTGTCCCCACAAATTCTATGCAGGTCGTAGTAAGACACCAAGTTTCGACAGCGATCGTCCATCATTCATTTCCAAGGTTGAATAG
This sequence comes from Aplosporella prunicola CBS 121167, assembly GCF_010093885.1. Lineage (NCBI taxonomy): Eukaryota > Fungi > Ascomycota > Dothideomycetes > Botryosphaeriales > Aplosporellaceae > Aplosporella > Aplosporella prunicola. Next base: position 126,917 of record NW_022983530.1, on the reverse strand, counting down.
GCCTGCAACTTTAACACACAATTTCACACAGGTCCACACACCTTGTCATCCACCACGATGTCTTCCTCAAACCTAGCACAGCGGAACCCTGAGCTTGCTGCCAAAATTGCGCAGATGAAGTTAAAATTGGCGCCAATCTACCCACTGCCAACCGGAAACCCGCATCCGTGCTTCCCGCAGACCATCCTTCAATACATGCTCTTAACAGAAACCGAGCTCGATAATATGGCGGAGTATTACTCGCAATCGACCCCTGACAACTGGACCCACCAATACCCATGTCCAATGGAGTTGGACATCGACTTCCTTGCCGGCCCCGGCCTGAATGACAGCGCAAGATTGACGATCAAGCGCAGGAAATTCGGCAAGTTCATCGGGCTCAGGGGGTGTGAAACGCCGGTGAAGGAAACGCAGATGCGGATCGAGCTCGCGCAAGAGCGACTCAAGCTGAGGATGAAAGAGCTGAGGGACGAAGAGGAGAGAATGTCTCACGGTTTCAACAAGTGGACATTGTGACCAAATTGGGCCTCTTTCTCTACTGATTTCGGATCTCGTACGGACTGGGAAATTTCAGTGTTGGCCATGACCAGGATGGGAAGCTGTGTTGTCCGAGCTAGACCATGTTGGTTGCTCTTGGTTTCTTTTGGTCTTCTTTGCTTGCATTTTAGCGACATTGCATATGCTCACTTGCAGGCTTCAAGTAACACAATTAGAATAAGAAATTGATTGACTGATGAATATGATAGCTGGTCTTTAATAGTTCACTAACCTTTTTGCCTCCGCTTTGCAGAGTTACCATCTATCAAACTGGCTCGTGAAGCATAGTGGAAGCAAGGGATATATACAAAGAGGAAAGGATGCGAGAAATACAAGTTCGAAGAGTATGGAAGTAAGTCATATATGTGCCTATGCAGTTTAGACATCCGGATCATTGTCAACCTAGTCTGCGGAGACAACGGATTAATTCGTCAGCATTGTCTACCTACCACAGCCACCAACAAGTGAAGTTCCGTCAGCCCATACGAACACCCCAGAAATATCTCCAAACACCAACCACCCACTCCTGCAAGCATCCAACGACCTTCCGGGCAGCCGGCTAAAGCCACCATGTCAATAACGCGGGCCCCCTCGCCATAAGCACCCATCCAAAGCCTCACGTCACACGGGCACCCTCCACAGCAGCAAGACTCGCAGAGGCACCAACCTTCGCATCCCCCCAGCACCAGCATCACCAGCATCCCCAGCGCCAACATTTGCTACCACACCATCCAGCGGCGGCCGGTGCGACCGTGGCGCGCTGCAGCACGCCCAACCAGGCAGCCAAGCCTGACCCCACCCCTGCAACTTCGAACATAGAGCTTTGAAGGGCGAACGAAGCAAACACAGCCGGCCGCGCCAGTGCGACGCGCGCCCCCGCCCCAAACCTTCCCTCGCCGCCCGCCTACCAGCTACCCGCCCTTGAGCTGCGCCTTGCCTGCCTTGGTGTAGCTACCTAGCTACACGTACCGTACGTGGCTGTCCGCGCCCACTCCCCTCTTCGCTGGAGTAACTATGCCTGCTTCTCTGCCTGCCGCGCGCTGTGGCTGGTCCAGCGTGTGTCGTCGTTGAGAAGAGAGACGAGATGCTGCACTGCGCCATCATCTCTCCACTCCACGCGCGATAACGGGTGAGCGGCCAGCAGCATCAGCAGCGGCAGCAGGAGCGCCAGACAGCCTACAGTAAGTACATACATACGGGAGATACAACAACCAGGGCAAGCGACGGTGCGCCAGACGACAACCGACCGCGCCGCCTACCCACAGTACTCATACCCGTACTCCGTACTGTGCGTACGTCTACGCGACGCGCACGAGAAAGACACCGCCGCCGCCGCTGTCCTCCCGTGTGCAGTGCCAATGCCGTGCTGCCCGCAGGGGCGCAAAGAAGAAGGTGGCCTAGCCCCCCGCCCGCCGAAGCAAGGGTCCGCTCGCCCCGGAGCTTTTGGTATCGTGCGACCGTCACATGCGCCCGCCCGAAGATGCGGGCCCCCGGCTGTTGCTTGCTTGCTTGTCGTGCTTGCTTGCGCGCTGTGTGTCTTGCGCAAGTGTGTGATGGAGGCACGGATGCCACAGCGGGGCTCTCCCCCCCACACTCTCTCTCCTGGCTGGTGTATGTGATAGGTTTGGAATTCGTGCGTTAGCCATTGATATTGCTGCGGTGTGAATAGAGGGGAATGGCTGAGATAATCTTCCATTGTTTTGAGATAGGTGGGAATGTATGTAGTTAAAATCGCGAATCACAGGACATGACGCTGGGGTTGCGCGAGCAATGTCACTTCTACCTATCCCGTTACAGGATTTCCCCATTCCAATGCTTCACCAAAGTCTCAGATACGAATTCCCCCATTGAATTGAAGTAATACAGCTTCCAGAATTACTCTGAAATACGGATGTGAGACCGCTATCAGATGGACCCCAGCGAGTATACGGCCGAACTGATACAGCCCTGAAAAAGAAATCCCATCATGTCCCCCGCTCCATTCCAATATCTTACAATCTGGTTGGGTTGGGACGGCCTACCCAGCGCGCTTGCGCGCACTGACTAGCCGTATGCGCCTTCTTTTGCGATGTCCGATGCGCCGTAACGAGCATTTGACCATAGCATCGCGCGATGAATCTTGAAGGGGATCCTGATCATCCGGGGACGCGGCGCTACTCAGAACTCTGCGTTGCCGTTGCCGTTGTGGTGGCCGACGGTGTAGCCGAACGTGGTGCTGTCGTGGTCGGCGGATTCGACATCGCCGCTCAATAGGTTGTTGGAACCCTCCGCTGTGCCGTAGGCCTGGCCGGAGGAGGCATTTGCACCAGACGCCCCGCTGCCGCTGGCGCCGGCGGCAGCATTCCCGCCTGCATTGAAACCGACGGCAGGCTTGTTCTGATTTGCGAGGAGGGTCTCGAGGCACCAATCAATACCAATAGTTCAGATTATCTTCGTCTTTGCCACGTTTCGACGTTGACAAACGAAATGGGGGAGGGGCAGCTTACTTCGCGGTACCGTGAGAGGTAGATCTTCAATGCTTCGGCATAGTTCTCGAAGCCAAGAGAAGTCATGGCGAAGAGAATGTCCTCGCCATTGACCGTCTTGCGCTTTTCTTGCTGGCATTTCTCGGACGCTGCGCGACGTCAGTGATTTGCTTTTTTTTCCCAGCTCGCAAACTTTTTGGCGCACCTTCGCTGGTGATGAACGAGATGAACTCGCTCACGCACTCTTGCATGCATTCCTTGGCCTCCTTTGCAATCTTTGCGTTTTCGGGCAGGGCCATCTTCATGATGCGCGCAACTGGAGCAAAATTACGAATGTTAGCATCGCTGGCTGCACTGTCGGACTTGCTCTTGGACGAATTAAGTGGCGGGGAGGCTGATGACGGCGGCGAGGCGGAAGACATCCTGCCGACCGTTTTTGAGCGACGGTCTTCTGCTGGGCGCGAGAGCCAGGCGAGCAGCGCTGATTCGCAGGAGTCGGTTTGAGACGCGCGATTGTGTGTAGTGGTGGACGCCAGCCGTAGCATTCGTCGACGTGCAGCATGTGGTTGACGACGGCACAAATCAGACGAGGGAGAGGTGCATAAGAGGACGTACCATTCGCTATAGGCAGCCATCGGTCCTGCTCCTTGACTTCGAACTCGTACCCGAGTCCTTGCGCTTGTGTATCCTGAGCTTCTCTGTCCATATGCGGCTCCGAATCGTCAGGCGATTGCGCTCCAGGTTCCACGTTCTCCTTCTTCGGGGGGGTGGCCGACATGTTTATTCGGCCAGCTGCAGGCCTCTAAGGCTCTGCTACCCTCTCTATGACGTGGACTGCCAGCGAATAGGTCTGCTCTCGCCAGCGCAGAGCTGTGAGGCAAGACGGCCGTGTATGCGACCTCGGTGATGCGCGTCAAGGGCAGCCGGGGCCGGGAGCTTGTGTGACTTCAGCCTGGACAGGGCCCGCAGCGGAGGTGGCTAGCCGTAATGCCAGGAAACCCACTAATGTATGGTGGTATCGACGTGCAGGGCCGACGAGGGTGCGGATAGGCGGCAGATCCGTGGAGGAGACGGTGGCGCGTGAGTGCGCAATGGGGAAGGGCAGGCGGGCGAGTGACGAGGCAGGAGTGCGACTCGGGGTATGCAGGTGCGCGCAAACGGCTCTAGGTGGTACCGGTCAGTTGCCAGCTTAAAGCTGGGCTCCCGTACGTTGCCTTGAGTTGCGAGCTCACCGACGGACAACACGTTACCGGCGGCAGTTGCGGACGAGGGCCGACGATGTAGCAACGTGACCGACGGAATGCCGGCGGGATGCAAGAAGCGGGGGTGGTTGGCGGGCAATGGGTTGCTGGCGGAGCAATGAGCAATGTCACAGCGAGAGAGAGATGAGAGAGAGCCGCGACAACGATGTCGCTGCCGAATCAACGGCTAATGATCGCCCGCCGCGCGCGCGCAACTAGTCGGGTCAGCCGCCAAAACAGCCGCCCGGACAACGAAAGGACACGCTGACAATGATGCGACGCGCCGGACGCGGTGACGACACGGACAAGAAGACTCGAGGCTGAGCGGCGCACGAGTCGTGGATGGCCTGGCGACCAGTCGAGAGGAGATGCGAGCAGCCGGCTAGCTTAGCCTGCGCGGCCCAATTGAAGCGCCTACTGCGCCGCCTCTTGTCCCCAGCACCACCGGCTAAAGGCGTGCGGCCTGAGGCTGCACATACCATACCCCGGACGCCAGCACGGAGCGGCGCAGAGAGCTCGAGGCGGTGGGTGCCCGTGGGGTCCCGGAACGCCCGCAGATCTCTCTCAAAACCTCGAGCACTTCAAGAAGCCCAGACTGCAGCCGGTGCATGGCGCGTCACCCTTTGGGCCGTGATGTGTTAACACTTCCAGGGCCTTCGACCGGACTACCCCCCAGGCTCCTTGACGTGGTAGCCTGTCAGCGCCGCATAGCCCGTGGTACAAGAGGCCTTCATGACCGGTGAAAACGGCGCGCGAGCTACCCTTCACTGTCCTGACGTCGGAATAGCCGTTGAGAACGGGCCATGCCAATTGGAGTACCTGACGTTGCGCGCGATCTTGGGTACCCTATGAGGATGGCGTCCACGCTCGTGGAACTGTCGCTCCTGTTCTACGGACGTTAGGCGTCGATCCAGCTTTGGGCGCAGCTCCGCGCCAACACATCGTTGCAGCGGGCGTCAGCCACCTTGGTCTCAGCCTTGTAGCCCTCCGTTTTCACCACCCATGACTGCGGTGGAACCACTCGGAAGCATACGCTGTTTCAGCCTTTGCCGTACGTCACGGAGCTCGCGTGCAAGTCAAGATCCGACGACTTGAGGCGGAAGATTCTGGGGTTTGTTGACTTCATTATACACTGCCTCGACAATAGATCTCGAACGCCCTGTTCCTGTACGTACAGTTCATCGCCTGCACCGCGCCGCACCCATGTCAACCGCACTATCTTTAGCTGGTGAGCCATATGTCATCTAGCCGATCTCTTCTTCGTCCGTCGGCGGGGGATTCCGACGTGCAGCTGTTTTGATACCCTCTGAATCTGTAGTTAATGCAGGCTGACCGCAGGGCTTGCCGTCTAGCAACAGAAGCTTCCTTCCGTGAAAATTCTGAATGCCACGAGAGACTGTTTTGACACACACCCCTGACGCCAAGTCTGGGATGTTGGGCGCGCGAGCTGAGGTGTCGTCCTCGTGAAGAGCTATTCGATTCCGACTGAGATCGCGTGAACGATGTCCGCGTCGAGCGACGGCTTCATTGCTGTACTACCTGAATGTTGTTCTTCTTCTGCAATGCCAGCGCATTAGCACCCTTTTCGCGGCATAACGTGGCCTCGATTCTGACGAGACTTTGATTGATACGTACCTTCCACTTCTCCATCTCCTCTTGTTTCGCCTTGTACTGCTTCAGAAGGTCGTCGAGCACTTTCTTCAGCCCTTCGGAGTTCGTCTTGAGCGCCGGCACCACGTCCTTCACTGTCCTCTCCACCAAGACACCATTGATCATGCGGAAGCACTTCCGGTCTTCAGACAAGGGTTCCAAGGTCTCCAAAACTAGCCTAAGCTTGATCGTTAGCGCACACCCTCGCATAAGCTTTCGGGGCAAAGAGTTCGTGAAGCGGTCAGCAACAAGGGCTGGTCAGATTCGTATTCGGGGGGTGCGAGATCGTGACGCTGGTGGATAAGACTGCAGAAAAGGGTTCGTACTTGTGCTCCTCCGTTTCTTGCTCGACGTCACCGATCTTTTGCGCAAGCTGTTGCAGGATGTTCTTGTAGGTGGAGTACTGAACTTGCAGCTCTGCGTCAGGAGTTAGCACGGCTCACGTAGAGAATGTGATTGACTGCCCACCTTGCTGCTTTTTCGGGTTTACCTGCGGCTGAGACATGGTTGCTAAGGTAGATGCGTAGCAATCCTGGATGTCCGCGGGGAGGTAAAGTGCAGGCGCGTCGCGGTGATGGCGGGCAAGCGAAAGCCGCGGCGGACGATCGTCGCAACTGTCCACTTGCCGTCAACCCCTCCACCGACAACCTCCGCCTTAATAAGACCCTACGCTCGAACACGCTTAGAACTCAAGAGTCAAACAGTAAAAATGCATCCTCACTTGCACACCAAGGACAACCTGGGTACGTCTGCGCTGCGCGTGCTCGTTTCCCGCCACTTCCGAACCGCCAGACTGACTCTACGTAGCCTGCGAGGAAGTCATGAACGCCCTCGACGAATGCCACGCTCGCGGGTTCCTCTACCGTTGTATTGGAGGCTGCAACAAGCCCAAGCACGCGGTCAACATGTGCCTTCGTGCCCAGCGCCTCGAGCGGACAAAGGCGAACCGTGAACAGGCCAAGGTCAAGCGCGAGCATATTCAGAAGGTCTGGTCTGAGATCGACGCCAACTCGTAGATTTGAAGCATCGGAAAAGCGGCACTGCTTGATACGGCCATGGGATGTGCTGTATGATAATTGAAGCATGGATGGCGCATATGGACTTGAAGTTAGTAGCTTGGGACAAACACTTTAGGCGGAGTTGTACTGGCAAGGTGCTGGCAAACATTGGAGTGATGGAGGAATATTGATCGTCTCGCAGGGAATCGATATCTATGAACCTGCGAGGCGAGAGAAATTGCGGCATGTCTTCATTAGACTTCACTACTGACAATTATCATGAGCTTCAGGGTGTGTTGAGGGTGCGGCACAAGTGACAATATGGGTGAAGGCAGTAGCTACTGCTAAACATTTACTGAAGTTGAGTGACCATCTTTCCTACCCGTATACTTTTTTTCTTTGCTCTGTGGTAGCAGCCTTTGTTATCAGGATATATAGTACGTGTTGTCATCCCTATGAATAGCTTCATATAAGACTGGAAACCTCTTTTGTGTGATAAGAGTATTCATCTGTAGCATCTCGATAAGGTCATGGTTTCCAAAGGCTTAAAGAACTTTGCACCCCTTCATATCCGACGCTTGCCATAGATATGATTGTTTTGATAAGCATCCATACGAGTACTGTAGTCGCAGGAGTAGTTATGATTATTTGTTCCACCACGGTGAATGTTTGTTTATTGGAAGCGAAAGTGTATCAAGTTCCTCCAAATTTAAAAGTATGTAAGTTAAACATTATAATACTATCCGTATCTTTGCGGTGAACTATGTTTTGTTGAAGCGAAAATGTATCTAGCAATTCAGAATCTCAAACGTGCTCTATATCTTTTTATATAGTCCTTTAAGCGGACAAAGCGCTCACTGTAGATTGCTTCTTAGACAGATCTATAGCTTGCATTAATAATTAGATACAGTGCGGCGTCACGGGTCGCTGGCAGGGTCCAACGCCAACAAAAATTCTCTCTCAACCCCGCTTTCTCTTTCTCCTCATAACCCACAATGGAGACTCTTTTTGCAGAGTTTCTTGCAGGAAATTCGCCTCCGGGCAAAAATCTTTCTTATGACCAGCGAGTTTAGATTGTTTCCAGCAACGCAGCCGGCACCAGCTAAGCTGAAATCTCGAGATCTACCGGTGTCCCAAGAAGCACAGTGGGACTTACTATTCAACGCTTTTTAAAAACATAACGCTTTAATCCAGAGCCAAGGCCAGGACCTAAAAAGAAGCTGAATATTTATATTCAGCGGAGAATAATACGTTATATTAATAAATACCCTAAATACTCTTATAAAAAAGTAATATGAGACCTACAACTAGGTTGTAGTAAGTACTATTTATAGGGTTTTAAAAGAACATAATATAATAAAGTGGAGAGCTAAGAAAAGGCCTTTTATTTCTAAAGATATTGCTAAGTTACGGTATAAAATGGCAAAGAAATACCGGAAAAAAAAAGAGAAAGTATTAGGATAAATTTGTCTTTGCAGACGAGTATTATGTTGAACAAGGTTCTAGAAAGAGACCGCAGTGGGTTTTTAGAAAACCTGGGAAAGAAAAGTACCGGAGATAGAATGTCTACTCGAAACCACTAGGAAAACATCCTCGCTGCATGATGTGGGCTGGCTTTTTAGTCCGGTACGGTCTGACTAATTACATCCATATGGAGAGAGATCCCGAGTCTAAGAAGAACGGAGTTATAGCGAAAAGTTACTGCGACGTGCTAGACAAGATGCTTGAGAGGTCGCTGGATCTAGACATGAGATTCGTGCATGATAATTCGTCGCTGCATACGGCGAATCTGACGAAGTAGTAGTTTGTTGACTACGCTATTCGGCTGTTCGAGCTGCTACCGTACTCGCCGGATCTCAACCCTCAGGAACACCTCTGGTTTCCGCTAAAAGAGCGACTCTTTTAGCTGCGACCCGACTTGGAACACATGAAAGGTGGCCAGGACGTGATTGAAGCTGAGCTGGCTGAGTGGCTTCCGAAAGCGTGGGACCGGCTTGACAACGTAAGTCTGAAGAAGCTGGCTCGCTCTATGAGGGACCGGTAGCAGGCTGTGTACGAGGCGAAGGGATACCAGACGAGATTTTGATGAGAATTGATCAGGCTGTTGATTGCAGGTTGAATTGAGTGACTGGCTGCAGCGTGCGTTGTTGAATGTGAGAGGTTATTGCGTTGTGCTCGGTCGTAGAATGTGTTGAGGAAGGACCCTGCCAGCGACCCGTGACGCCGCACTGTATATAGCTTACAAGGTTATGTGAATTACAACACCTAACTCTCCGAACGTAGTACCACATAATAGTAGAAGCAAAGGCATTTAATCGGCCAGATTCAAGCATATAAAATTACTACAGCTACGTTCATATCTCTAAGTTTTAGTACTAACTATAACTCACTTCTCGCCCGGACCTAGAGCCTAAACTCGCAGCCAAATACCAAATTCACGAAGCACGCATCACCGCTTGAATTACTGTATTCGACTAGCTCCATTGCCAAATGATCGAACGTCTTGCTACGCGCTCCTGTTCCACACGGATTTGCATTTGGTTCCACACGGATTGTTACACAGATGCAGCTCTGAAACACCAGCATGGATCGAACGCATGGCATTGGAGATTGCACATACCGGGATTAAGCCAATACTTTGCCTCGAATGGAAAGAGTACCGTCACACATTCTGGCTTGCAATTATTTGAGAGAAAAAAGCCTCAGTTGCTTGGCTAAGCTTGATTCTGGCTTGAGAATCCAATGTAACTTTGCTCTTCCCTAGGCACTGGACAACAAACCAGAGAATCGCAATTCACAGTTGATCGTCATTTTTAAGACGTCAAAGCCAGACTCTGCGCCTGCAAACTTCTGTCTCAGAGGCAACGGCGCCGGAACAATCTTGACCAGGCCGATATAAAAAGTAAACAATCCGTAATGATCTATTGAATAGAATGCATGAGAAAGTATCTATCGTAGATTGAGGCTCGTATCACATGATTATAAGTACGAAAACGGCCAGCTGCGTTGAGGCTGATGCGGGAAGCGGCAGTGATGTACGAAGCATTCGGCCGCTAGTCAGGCCTTCCCGGGCGATACGGGCGCAAGGAGGCAACTGCGTCGCGGAGAAAAAAACGCGCGTTTGGTGATTCGCGTTTACGAATACAGTCACGTCGACGGCAGCCAAGCAGCTGTAGGCTTGGGCGTGGGGTTCGTCGGATCGAGAATGGCAAGGCGACGACAGCCAATACCCAAAGACCAAAGACGCGGTGTTGCAGCCTGGAAGGCATCGAGGCGACGGGTCTCGAGTCGTCCGGTTGCAGGTTTCACGCGCGCGTGGTGGTCGAATATGCCGTCAGAGCCTTGTGGGGAACGCCAATGGGGGATTTCCGAGGCCCGGGCAGCGACCGGGATCTACGACTTAAATGAGCGAACCGTGCTCTGGCCTTGAACCGCGCCGTTAACCTTCGCAGAGTTGAGGGCGTCGCGTGGTGACACCAGTCTCCATTGGACGTGCGTACCACCACCAGAGACTTACCACACCCTTCTTCACACCCCGCTCGAACACCCTCGACTCACGAAGCAAGCTGTCGCTCCGCGCAAATCGCCGTCGCATACACGCCACCCGCTCCGTCCGTAGGCATTGGACGCGACAGCAACCGCGCAACCGCGTTGTCGACGCTAGGCAAATGTCCGCCTAGCAACCGCGCTGCTTTTGCTGCCTGTCTAGATCCTGTCGCGTAACCTCGCTCTTCACCTCGCACGAGGACATTATATACACATAGGGCTGGGCCTTTTGGTGGTTGAAGGACTGGAGACGAGGACTCTAGGACTGTTTGTTTTGAGTCCCGCCCGCTACGTTTAGGGCTTCGCTCGTCTCCAACAACCTCGCCGTCCTACCAGTCGCCATAACTGATTGAGGAATAAATACGACCCGTCATACGTCTCGCCTCTACGCAACAATAAAGCATTGTAGTCATTTCGCGCATTCCAACCTTTCTCGGTATATCTTTTTGACAGCCTCCAACGAGGCGTCTAGAGAGGCAATAGAAACTGATAATTGCGCAGTCCTGACCTCTTAGAGTTACCAATCCCTTTTCTTCCCAGCGCATTTGCTGCCTAGTTTCTTAAGCAGTGAATTTACGGTACGTCTTGGTCTGCTTCTTCCGTCTGGCACTTCACACTCTTGGAAGTACTGTTCACACGAGCTCCTTTGATCTAAATCCCCTTCAAATCCTTCACTGGCTAGATCTTCCTGAACCTAATATGCAAGGCTATGCAGAAAACAACTTCAATCGTCATGGAGGAAGAACTCACGCAGCCCATGACGCAACAAGTCCTCGACCCGCGTCGCCTTGGCAGGAATGACTCCGGTCTGGACGAGGCAGACATCACTGATGTCATCTGTATCCTTCATCCAACATCGCCCGCTGCATTTCGAATCGTCGCTCACACCGCAAGGCACGCTCCCCAACATGTGCTCCAGAGAAGCAGAGGACCATCACCCGAGGGAAACCCTGAAGAGACGGAAACATTCATCCTAAACGAGTCTGGAGAAGCACAAGAACTTGCTTTGAGATACTCATCTGTGGTCAAAAGGCCTCATTACCAATTCTGCTTCGGGCGTAATGCTGCGATGTCAGACATCACCATGCAGGTTGGCGAAGACTCTTCCAGGCGTGTCAGCAACGTACATTTTCGAATATTTGTCAATGATGCTGGTATCATCATGTTAGAAGACATGTCCACGAACGGGACCATGGTCGACGAAAAATTGTTGAAGGCCAAGACGCGCGAACGCAACGCGGAGAAGACAAGAATGCTCCAGCAGAGTACAATTATACATATCTTGTCGCCCAACCCCCAAGAAGTTATCAAATTCATCGTCCGCATCCCGTCAAGAGAAGGCTTTGAAGTTGAGCATGATACTAGGCTCACTGAATACTTGGAGAGGATGGAGGAAATCGACAGAAGGTTTCGAGAGGAGGTGCGACGACAAAACACCCAGCCGGAGATGGCCCTTCCTGTCATTCCGGGTCAGCATCCTGCGCCCAACAGCCGTCGGGCTGCCTTCAGAGCTCACTACACCCACGGCATGCATTGGAACGGCAAACCTGACTACAACGTCGTTGACCAACTTGGTAAAGGAGCATTCGCCACCGTCTACAAGCTCGCTACCGCAATGGACGGAAGGCTACTCGCAGCAAAAGAGCTCGAGAAGAAGCGTTTTATCAAGAACGGCAAGATGGACCAAAAACTCGACAATGAAATGAAGATTATGAAAGATCTATCGCACCCGCACATCGTTCAATATATCGACTATCGAGATCAGGGTAACTATCTCTACATCATCATGGAGTATGTTCCTTTCGGAGATCTGTCGAAATTACTCGACCACGGCAACCTCGACGAATACTCAGCGAGGCGGATGGCCTGCCAAATCCTAAGCTCTTTGGCCTACCTGCACAGCAAGCAGATCACTCACAGGGATATCAAGCCTGACAACATACTCATCGCGTCGGAACAACCCTTGAACGTCAAGCTGTCCGACTTTGGCCTGTCGAAAGTCGTCAGCAATAACGAAACCTTCCTCAAAACGTTCTGCGGAACACTTCTGTATTGTGCTCCTGAAGTCTTCCCACACTATGATAATTACGAAAGAGGAACCAAGCGTCGCCGGCATGAGAGTGGAAAGAAGTACCATTCTTACAGTCAATCGGTGGATATCTGGTCATTTGGTGCTGTTCTGTGGTATTCTTTATGTGGAAAACCGCCTTTCGAAGGGGTTATGGACAACACTGGAAAGGGAATGTTCCACAAAATCATGGACACACTTTTGGACCCCACCCCGCTTACCCTGGCCGGCGTGTCCGACGCAGGCATCGATCTCTTAATGGCGATGCTCAATCGCGATCCAGCATCGAGGCCAACCGAGCATGATTGTCTCAGACATCCTTGGTTATCAAGCCTCGCCGAGGAATTGATACCGGGATTGGTACCACAGAAAAGCCTGCACGCCATTCCTGAAGAAGCAGAGGAGGATGAACAGGCCGAGACTGAGGACAAGCTCTCTCAGCTGAGCCTCAATGACATAAAAGCCGGTTATGGCCCTCCTGAGGAGAGTGACGACGAGGAAGACGAAGACGAAGACGAAGAAGCGGACGTCGAGCCGGATGATTCATGGGAAGTTCCTACTGCCCACCAATCTAAACGCATCAAACGTGACGACCGCTTTCCACGAAATCAGTTTCGAGAACCGCCAGAATCAGACTCCAGCCCCGACCCGTCTCAGCAACTTCCGACCCGGTTTCGGAACGTGAATGACACCTTTCGCGTTCCACGATCTGCTCCAGGCAGGCACCTCTTCGGCGAGGTAGGGCAATCTGCACTTGAAAATCCGGGCGTCCTCGGTGAACGAATAAACCGGGCCATCTTGGTGCTCGACGAATCGATGTCATCAAGTGGCCCCGAGACGCCCAAGAAAGTCAATCAAGCCAACAGATCGGCTAAGAGAATTTCCAGTGATAGCCAATGCACACCAAAGCTCGACCACCGAGGTAATATGGCAGCCGAAAGCCTATGTGGTGCCGAATCAATGGTCCGCGACTTGACCATGCATTCGCCATCGTCTCCCAATTCGCCCGAGGAAATTTCGAACGAACCCAGAACTCCAGAGTTTCTTGGATCCCAACACTGTCCCCTTCCAGATACATCAGCGGGTCAAGAGCCTGTGGTGGAACAGGATGAATTTGCCGAGGACACGCATGATCACCCGGAAGAAGCTACGCCCAAAGCTCCTGAGACCCGTTTTAATCGCCAGATCACCTTGCCTTTCACAACATTCTCCTTTTGGGGTTCATATAGACCTAATGATATCGAAACCGAAGCCTATGATCCAACTACTGAAGCTACATCTGAAGCTAATGGCTTCGCGACCAGAGTCTCTATGCCCGATACGACTCACGGAGGATATGAAGATGACGACAATGAAGACAGTAAGGGCGGCGAAGATATCCCTATCAAAGACGAAGAAGATGGCGAAGAGAAGAAACTTATCAAATATGAGAAAAATAGTGAAGAGAACGCTGCCAGCTTCACAACCGCCAACGAGACCAAGGATTGTGTATCTGGGGCTCTGGTGACCGCACCTTCTAACGTTCCAATATGCCCACCTCCGCGTCCGCGTCTCGGCAAACTTACAAGCGTCGAAGGCTCCATTTTGCCACTTGTCCTGCATCTCGAGGAGCGCACAACTTCGTGGGGCCGAAACCTTGAAAACACAATTGTGTACAAACACCCTGCGGATACCCGCGTTCCGAAAATGGCCTTTACGTTGTGGTACCACTCCAAAGTGCCTGATTCGGAGAAAGGCTGGACGAAGTTGAAAGATTGGACGAAGTTAGACGATCTAAAAGTCTTCATCAATACTGGTGCGAGCAATGGAATCTGGGTAAACGACACAAAGTTGGCCAAAAACTCATCGAATGGCAAAGTCTTGTTTGGCACACTGTATACTGGCGACATTATCACTGTCTTCAGAGGTAAAGAATTTCTCAAGTTCGTCTGCGAGTTCTTTCATGGGAACCCGGCGAAGACAAGACCACCAGACGAACCGTTCTGGTTCGCTGAGGAAATCAAGTAAAACCGATTGATTATTTGATTCGAGGGTTGAAAAGCAAGTTTTGACTTTAGCTTTGGAGTTCAGGTCCGTGTGGGGATGGAGGTACACTGAGATGTTTGCTGCCGCTACGGCGGTATTGCTCTGGATTTTGCACTTTTTACTTCACTCTCTTCTTTTTTCAGTTCCATAAAATTTGCATTGGCAGCACAACAAGCAGACTTGGACGTAGATAGCAATGAAAAGCATGGATATGCGTATGGTGTCGGCCTTGAAGGATTCGAAGCAATCGGCGCGAGCGCACATTACTCCAACCCAGCGTCCGGCGATCGTTGCGGCGCTACGCGAAATAGGAGCGATCTGGACATGATCACTCGTAGCGCGTGGTGCCAGACATGTTCAGACCTACAGCACACGCTAAACGTCGGCCGGATAAAGATTCAATAAAGTATTAACAAAATACAGTTCAACTACCATTGGGAAACACGTAAATAGACTACAAAAATAGTCATTCGAATACACAAGGAACTTGTGTTAGTTTCATGACCGCGTCTCTGAGATGGGGCCTGGGGGTCCAGGGTACCAGGGTCTAAGCTCGAGCGGCGGACAGACGGGCTAGAGTGAGACACGCGCATTTGTACCGTTACCTACACACCGCACCCCAGGTTTCTTCAACATCCGAATTGAAAAATGTCGACACCGCAAAAGTCTCTCGGCCACGTTGTGGTCACCGGCGGCTGCGGTTTCCTGGGTCACCACATCGTCAACCTGATCGTCGAACGATTCCCGGAATCGCGCATCTCAGTGCTCGACCTCCGCACGACGAAGAACCGCAACGCCTCGCCCAACGTCTCGTACCATGACGGCGACATCACGAACGAGGAGTCCATGCTCAAGCTCTTTGGCGAGCTCAAGGCCGACGTCGTCATCCACACGGCCAGCCCCGTCGCGGTCGGCATCAGCAATGACCTGATGTTCAAAGTCAACGTTGAGGGCACGCGCATACTGCTTAAGGCGGCAAGGGAGAGCGGTGTCAAGGCATTCGTGTACACGAGCAGTGCCAGCGTCATCTTCGACAATATAAATGAGCTGGTGAACGCGGATGAAACGTACCCCATTATAGCAGGCAAGGAGCAGCCGAGCTACTACACCTCAACAAAGGTAGGCTTAAACCCCGTCGATGGTGTTACATGGACTTGTGGCACCCAATGGCACGATACTGGGACTCGCCGTTTCAACAATAAACAATATCTTTGTACATGTGTCTAACAATCTTCAGGCATGGGGTGAAACCGCCGTCCTCGATGCCAACCGCACGCCATTGAACCCTCAATTCCTGACCTGCTCGATCCGACCGGCGGGTATCTTCGGCGAAGGCGACGTGCAGCTGATGCCGCCCATGTTGGGCGCCTACTTCCGCGGGCAACACCGCTTCCAGCTGGGCGACAATACAAATCTGTTCGACTTCACGTACGTGGGCAACGTGGCACACGCGCATCTGCTGGCAGCCGCGGCGCTGCTGCATACCGCGCGCATGTACCCCACCGTTCCGCTCGACACGGAGCGCGTCGATGGCGAGGCCTTCTTCGTCACGAACGACCAGCCCGTGCATTTCTGGGACTTTGCCCGTGCCCTCTGGCGCGAGGCCGGCGATACCATGCCCGTTGAGAACGTCTGGGTCCTGCCCCGCGATGTCATGATGCCCGTTGGTGCCATACTTGAGTGGGCGTGTTGGCTCATTGGCCGCAAGCCCAACATCACGAGAGACCAGGTCAGGTACAGCTGCGTCAGAAGGTACTACAACATTGACAAAGCGAAGAGGAGGCTCGGTTACCGCCCTATTGTTAGCCTGGAGGAGGGCATTAAGAGAGGTGCGCAGGAGGTACTGAGCAGAGAAGGTCCGGAGTGGGCGTGGGTCAAGGGCGGCACTGCACCGCCCGCGAAGGCGTAATGGAGGTTTTTTTTGCGAAGCCTTGGATGGTGGAAATTGGAAAGCATGAGCACACGACGTTGGCCAACATGTAATGGCGCCATAAATATCCCTAATAGTAGATGAGTGCAAAGTGCAAGCACTTTTCAGAAGAGTCGAGGGGGGATATCCTTGTGTCAAGCTGCAGACCCTTCTTCCAACCGGCATGATGGCATGGAGGGCTTGTGCATGGGTGGCATTGCGCCACATACGAGCATTGCGAGGACGTCAGGCCAACAGGAGGATTTCCCAATCCCTACTTCCGGGGCCACGCATTCGGCGACGGTTAATTGCGCGGAGATGACTGCGGGCCAAACTGCTGGAATGAGGCGTGCAGCAAAGCCGACAAGGGCGAGAATCATGCTACCGTCTTGCTGGAAAGGGGACCCCTGTCAAGCTAGGACGTCCTATCGCGATAACCTCCCTTGGAGCTCGAGGTCCGACTTTGTGTTGCCTCCAACCTTCTCGCTCTCCTTTCACTCTCCCTTCACCCATTCGCTCATTGTCCCACGCTTGTCTGTGCCCTACCCATCTCTCATTTTCCATCCCTGATCCACTCTCCGCCACGGCGTCGCCACCCCGCAACTTAGCACCTACCGCCGCATTCCGAACTCCAATAGCCCATCATGACGGACCTCAGCAAGTGGGATAGTGACAACACCCTCTATCTCTTCACCTCTCTGACAGCCGGCTCCACCCATGTCGTCACCGCCACCTCGCGCATCGAAACAATCCTCAGAGCGAACCGAATTCCCTTCACCTACATTGACACTGCGACAAATGAAGAGGCCAGGAAGTTGTACAGTCGTAGAGCCGGCGGCAAGAAGTTCCCATTGCTGGTGAAGGAGGGTTACGTCCTCGGCGTAAGTCTTATTCCGCGCAAGAGAGGGAATGTCTGAGCGCGCATACCTTGGTTGGAGCACAGGACAATGGCTGGCGGGACAATGGATAAAGGACTCAAGGCTGACTGCGTTCATTGTAGGGCATCACGGAAGTCGAAGAATGGAATGAATTCGGCGAGCTCCATGACGAAATCGGGGAAGTGGCCACCGTCAATACCTCCATCGTGACCGCCCCACAGAACGCAGACTTCAAGTCCCCGTATGGTGACCCCAAGGCTTCCGCGCCCGTCGCTTCCTCGGGATCCTCCGTGGCATCCAAGAAGACGGACTCGACCAAGGAAAACATTCCTGCGCTGTCCGAGGAGGCGCAGTTAGCCATGGCCCGCGCCAGCAGTGAAATCGCATCGATTGCGTCGGAGAAGAAGAAGGCACCTTCGATCGCTTCCACGAAGACCACGCAGTCCAAGTCCACTCCGGACGCGGAGTAAGATAACATCGCACGACATCTCTGGCATTTCGACTAATCGACATCTCAGCACTACCCTCGTCGACAGGACCAGCACCAGCGCCCCTCGTTCCTCCAGCGAATCGGCCCCCAAGGCAATCTTCCACGAAGTCCCCGCAGCCGGTACGAAGTCGACCAGTTCCCACCGTGGCTCCTCCATCTCGGCGGCCGAGGACGAAGAGATCAAGGCTGTCGAGGAAGCTAGCACCATACCGGAAGATAAGGAAAAGGAGGAAGGCCCCGGCCAGTCCGTCTCGGCATCTGGTACGGCTGATGCCGCCCCGGCTAAGGAGAAGGACGACTCCGCCAAGTCCGCCAACACTCCAGCCGTCTCGGAGGAGGACGCCGAGTCCGTCAAGCCCGCACCGGCTGCGGAGGAGAACAAAGACGCGGAGAAGGAAGCCGCCAAGGCCGCCGAGCCATCACCCACGCCAGCAGCGGAGGAGCAACAACAGCAGCAGCAGCAAACCGAGAAGGCCGAGGTCACCGAAGGCCAGGACAAGGCAGCGGAGGAGACGGTGGATACATCAAAGCAGAAAGCGGGCAAGGGCGAGCAGGCTGGTGAGAGCGTAGTCGACTAAGGCACTCTTTTCGTTTTTTACACATGGACATATGTTGATTTTTGGCCGTGTCAACTGCAGCCTTCCGATTCTCAATCGCGAGCTTATTCGCCGCGTGCTTCGCCGGGCGATCCAAGACCCAGTGATGCGACGAAGGACGACGACGGCGGCGGCGGCGCGCGCCCCGCTCGTTCGTTCGTTCGCTCGCTCGCTCGCTCCACCCCACACGCCCGCGACGACCGTTCACGCACGCCCCACACCGCACCCACCGTTTAAGAGCCGCATCGCCATAACACGCCTTCGTCTGCGACGCGACCGAGACGCAGCACGCACACGACGCACACGACGACGACGACGACAACGGAGGGCCCGCCGCCCCGCACCCACCAACTTGCTGTCTGCGCCCGCGCGCCTTTCCTCGTCCGCGCCCCTTGCCCCTGGCTGCGTTCCCCCCTCTTTTCTCTTCCGAGAGGAGAGAAGGGGCGTTTGTAGTGAGGGGTGAGGGGTAGGGATCCCGGCACGTCTACCTACCTACAGTATACTATTACCCCCCCCATCTACTCAAACATCACTACTTGTAAAACACACTTAATCATTTACGCATGCACGCACGCACGCAGAACACAAACAAAACACGATACCCCACCTCTGTTGTTTCGGGGCCGCCGAAACAGCTGCCCTGCCCCTCCGTCGTCTTTTTTTCTGATTTTGTTGTTTCCGTTTTTTTGGCTTTTTATTTACTTTTTTTTAAACTGCTGTTCGAAAGCGAAAGCGTGGGCGCTTTCGTCTCTGGTCCGCGTTTGTGGGTGGCGCGTATTCTTTTTTTCGTTTTCTTTTCTTTTTCTTCGTTGCTCTTTTGGCCCCTCCTAAATATCTTTTTAGTGCCGGTATCCTTTTAGTCTTGCGCGGGGTTTCT
>NW_022983530.1:51010-107537 GCF_010093885.1 Aplosporella prunicola CBS 121167 | reverse complement strand
TTTGCTGTCCGCGCTGCTGCGCTCGGTAATACCCCCTCTTCCCCTGCTTTTATCGTTTTCTTCTTTTCTTTTCTTGATTCTTCTTTTCGCTGTCGTCGTCGGGGTGCCGATGACGGGTTAGCTGCGTGGACGAGCGAGAGGGGGTGTTCTGGGCTGAAGAGGAGGTCAGGATTGGATTGGATTGGATTGGGTCGGGCTTGAAACGACGAGGAAGAAAAGAAACGGAATGGAAAGGCTTGCTGGGATGGACGAGGGGAAAAGAAGGATATTTAAAAAAGTTTGTTGATGTGGCGAAAAGTAATGGTGCACAGGTGCTTGGGTGAATTGGAGAATAGGGAATGCAATGCAATGGAACGGTTCGGTTGCTGGTTTTTCTTCTCTCTTCTTTTCTTCTGTTTTTTATTCTTTCTTTCGTCGGTCTTTCGAGATATATTTCAAACATATCTTCTTTCCTCTTTTCCTCTCTTTTCTCATAAAACTTTTGTTCCTTGAGTCTCTGGTGACAGTGGCATTGGGGTTGGTTAGGTTGGGTTGGGTTGGTGGGGGTCTTGGGGGTGAGAGGGGAAGTTGTGTCCAGATTGAAGAGGGGAAAGGAGGGTAGAAGAGGAAAAGAGCAAACGAGGGCACGAAAAGGGAGCCGAGGGCGAAAGGGGGGGACGGAGAAAAGGAGGAGAGGGCGGGCTTGGCGGGCTGGTCGAGCGTGCGCGCGTGTGTTGTGTTGGGGGTTGATCGGTGTCGGTGTGCTGTGGTGGAAGCGTTCCTGCCTGGCTTTGGACCTTGGACCTTGTGCCCTTGTGCTCTTGTGCCCTGGAGACCTTTCTTATCCTCGCTTTCGTCGCTGGGTCGCTGTCGTCCTTGTTGTGCTGCGTTGCGTTGCGTTCCTTTCTTTTCTTTTCTTTTCTCTTTGCTCTTTGCTCTTTCGTTCGTTCGCTCGTTCTTTCGAGCGCTCCCTCTGCTACACTACCACCACTACCGCACGCACGCACGCACGTCTATCGCGCGCACTACACTACACTACTCGCCATCCATCCATCCATCCATCCAGCCGAACGAATGGCCGAACCACCAACTACCTACGCGCCAAAGACACAGGGAAGCTAAAGCTAAAAACTAAAACCCAAAGCCAACACTACCTCACTCACTACCTCACTACCTGCGTACCTATCTACACGCTGGAAAGAGGGAGTGAGTGAGTGAGTGAATGAGTGAGTGAGGGAGGAAAGGAGGGAGGAAAAGGGCTGTTATTGCTATTATTATTATTATTATTGTTGTTGTTAGTATCGCTTACTTACTACCTTATTTATCTATCTACTGTATTATTAGCGCGAGTAATCTGTACTGGTATTGGTATCGAATGTTGTGTTAGACTATACTAGTTGGTTGCTGTTGTCATGGGCGTGGGGCTTGGGTTTGTCTGTTTTATGCCCTATGCTTATATGTGATTTCTGTTTGTCACTGAGGCAAGACTGGACTGGACGGTCTGTATGTACGAGCATGATCGCAATCGTTGGAATAATCGTTGGAATAAGCGTGAGAAGAAAACTACATTAAACACCAACACCCATACCCGCAAACTTGACGCCCACACCACTCCAGCCGATCAATCTGCCATCGTTCATTAGCCAACTAACCAACCAACCAACCAACCAACCAGCCAATATCGCCATATGAGTACTATTCCGTTCCTAGCATAGCATATCATAGCATACCAGTAAGAGCAAGAGTAAGAGAGAGAAAGAGAAGCAGTAATAGCAATACCAACGCCGTCGCCACCACCACCGCCGTATCGTCGCCGGGGGTATGTAGGGGGTGTAGTGCAGCAGGCAGCAGGCAGGCAGCAGAGCGCCGGGCTCAGCGAGCGAGTGTCGAGTGTCGAGTGTCGAGTGCATCGGCGGGTGTGTGTGTTTCTGGTTCCAATTCCTTTCTTCGTACCCACGCTCTCGACTTCTTCGCCACCCACAAACCACCATACCAACCTACCCGTTCCCGCCCACAGTGGATAGCTTAACCTCTCCATGCCTACTCCTAGAGCGACGCAACGACAACACCACCAACCCCGCCGCCCACGCCACCGCCGCCGATCTGGCACTTGGCAGCAAAAACACTGCTCAAAGCGTCACGGACCTCAAAGTCCTCGAGCACGGCGCCGAACCTGCGTGGCAATATCAGTTAGCATCAGCATCAGCATCAGCATACATCCCTTAACAAAACCCAAAACAAACAAACAAACAAACAAACAACCCCAGCTTCTCCTCCCCAAAAACACACACAAAAACATACAGCACAAAAGAAATCAGCAAACATACCCATAGCACCTCACCTTCCCCCCCAGCTCCCCCCTCAACCACTCAAACTCGCCCCTCCCCAATCCCCCTCTTCGCACCCGCTCGTCCCTTAAAATGCTCGCCCACGCCATCACAGGCGTGATCTCGCCTTCCATGATGGGCAGTCTGTTCGCGAGGTCCAGCAGCTTGAGGAGGTCGGCCGGGGGGGAGGGGTTTGCAGGTGGGGCTGAGTCCGGGGCCGTTGGGGGCGTGTGGGTGTCTTGTTGGTGGTGGCTGTGGTTATTTTGGTGCTGGTGATGGTGATGCTGGTCTTGTTGGTGGTTGTGGTGGTGCTGCTGAGCGTGCTGGTTTTGTGCTTGCTGCTGCTGCTGCTGCTCTTGTGGCCCCGCTGGACACGTCGCCATCAGCGCGTGCCCCGATGGCAGGTCTGGCGCGCTGGCGCTGCGCTCGAGTAGGTACGGCATGTGGTCCATGCAGGGCTTTTCGAGCCTACACATCGGTGGGCGCGAGGTTAGAACGCGAGCTGGGCAGGCAATATCTGGTGCAGGTAGAAAAACGTATTGTAGTGTGGGTTGGGTTGGTTTGGGTTGGTGGAAAACGAGTCTTGTGTTGGAGGGTAAGCGTGCGTGGTGCAGGACCTACCGAGGCGGGTAGGTAGGTGGGCAGCGGGCCGCTGCGACGCTACTACTGGGGCGGAGGAGAGAGATAGGGTGTGCGGTCGTACGTTAAGACAAAGTCTATGCCCACCTGGGCGTAGTCCACCTGCTGCTGCTGGGCGGCATGGGCTGCCTGCTGTTGCTGGGGTGGCGGCGGCGCGATACCCATCGTTGCGGCACCTGCCGGCGGCGACGTGTACCCTGTCGATGCGGAGCCGGGGTTGTAGCTGCCCGAGAGGGAGCCGCGCGAACTGCTGCCGCCATAGCTGGACGTCCCGCCCATGCCTACGGGTGGGCTGGCAAGGTCGTACGCGATGCCGTGCATGGCGAGGAGCTCTTTGAGGCGCCGGTTCTCGTCCACGATGGCGTCGCGCTCTTTGGTCGATGTGGTGTAGAGTTCTTTCAGGCGCAGGACTTCTTGCTCCAGCGCTTTGATGTACATTTCTTTTCTCTCGCGGTGGGTTCTGCTCACGTGTTAGGGGGTGAGGGAGCTAGGGAGGGGAAAACACGGGTGGGTGCTTGCCGTTGGGCTTGCCGGTTCAGTTCTTGGCGGCGCGTGAGGGCAGGCTTGCTGTCGGGCTTGGGGCCTCTTCTCTTCGGCGGCTGGCCGTCTGTCAAACAGCATGAGTACGGTTCATTGTCTGCAAGTAAGCCATGCTCGCAAACAAACCTCGCGTCGTCTTCTTTTCGGCTCCATAGTTCTTGAAAAAGGGAAACTGCGCCAGTGGCGTGTTCTTGGAGCTGCTGGACTCGGCTTCTGGAGAAGGATACGGCCGTCTTCTCTCCTCGACCACAGCGGGCCGTAGAGAGGAGTCGCCGGCTGCGGTTAGCCTGCTGGCCCAAGGAGGGGTGCGGGGAGCATGAAAAAGCATGACGGAAGGTGATGAAGAAGGCGGGAGGCGAGGTGGGATGGAGATACAGAGCTCGGGCAGTGTCCTTTCTTCAAGGACGGTGCAGATGGTGAGGGGCATGCAGCTGCTGGTTCCCACCGCACGCTGAGTGGAGGCAGAGGGTATTTGTCACGGCGGGTGCGACAGAGGAGATATAGCGCGGGAGCTAAGACGATGGAGGAAAGGAAGGGAAGAATTCGAAGACATAAAGGGAATACAAAGCTCACCGTAGCCGAGTTGGGAGTGGTGCTGAGGATCGAGATGAAGGGCCTCCATTTGATGCTCTGGAGACATGGTGTTTTGGACTTGGGACAGGCCGAGACGGGTAAGATGGGGGGGATTATAAGTAGGGCCTGGATTTGGAATTGCGGCGGCGGGAGCAACACAGGGAGGCGGTGCTGTCGGCGCGCCGTGCGCCGAGTCATGGTTGGCCATCACCCTCGACCTGCACCTTCCCGCCACGCCCTAGACGAGTAGTCTACCTTTATTCTCTCTCTTCTCCGCCCTACCCGGGACATGCATCTCCGAGGCTTCTGCCTCCCTCTCTCATCCTCACTCTCACTCTTACTCTCCTCCATCTCTCATCCTCCACGTCCATCTCTCACACTCGTCCCTCCCGCTGCTGCTGCCGCCACCCGCCCCAGCTGCGCCGCCCCCGATTTGGCATGCTGATATTTGGCATTGCCGGAATTGCTTCTAGAGAGTCTTCCCGCTCCGACTGACTCCCGACCTCACTTCCACGGACAATGATGACGATGATGACGATGATGACGACGATGAGGCGAGCTCGGATGTCTAGGTAGAGTAAGAGATTCCGTGTTGTGCTGCTGCTGCTGCTGTTGATGGTGATGGGTGGGTGGTGCTGTTTCGGTCTTGTGTGCTGTGTAATTGTGGGGTTGGGCTGGTGCTGCTACTGTCTTCTCTTCTCTTCTCACTGAGTATGCACTCTACTCTGCCGCCATCTCTCCCAGAAGCATTGTATCAAACCGAGTACCTAGAGTAGAGTAGAGTAGAATAGACAGCGCAAGAACAACAACAGCCCCTCACTCCCTACATCCAACTCACCCCCACCCCCAAACCCCCAAACCCCAAAGACATTTGTCCCCTGAACCTTACAAACACACACCACAACCCAACACATCAAATCCAGCCCTCCGCCTCCACCGCCTCCACCACGCGCACCTCACACAACCGCAACAACACGGCACGGGCCGCCCTCCCGCCGTGCTAAACAGGCGCATAGCACGCGTAAAAATAGCTCCCTCGACCGTGCTTGTTACCTATGCATTACGCGTACACGCCGTGCCTGCATGCCTACCCACCTATCTGTCATCAGCAGTGACAGATGCAGTGAGTAACAGATACCTACCTAGTGACAGATACCTATCCCCGGGGGAGGCTGACAGATAGAATTGTGTGCTTGTGGTGGTGGAGCGGTGAGGACTGGCTGAGGGACGGAACGGAAGCGATGGGTGTTGTTTAGTTGTACCGAGCGTGCGTATGCGTATGTGTGTGTATGTGTGAATAAGTATGGGTATACGTGTGCAGAGCACCCAAGACAAGACCACCTCGCCGTTGCGTTGCGCTGAAAATAGATTATGCTCCTGCGTATTCATAGCTCCTCTACGCCATCGAAGTGACGCACTGGGTTGCTCTTACAGCGCTTACGGCGCCGTGCTGCATGCACACGCACGCACGCACGCTCTTGCCGTCTCTTTTCCGCTGCCGTTGCGGTTCCCGCCCATCCGCTCCGTCCCGTTCCTGACATATTCCTTCCATCGATGCGGCTGCCCTCGCCCTCACCTCCGTCTACCTCTCATCACCACCACCCCCATCCACACCCACCACCTACCCACCAAACACCAACCTAATAATACGCACTCCCCCCCTCCTCCACACCTTCATCACCACTATCGTCCTCCTCACCCATTCCCACAGCACCAACACCACCACCCCCTCCTCCTCCTCCTCCTCCTCCTCCTCCTCCTCCAGCAGCAGCACCAGCGTCCACAGGCGCGCGCATCCGGCCCAGCGCGTCTGCGTCTAAGCCGCAGGGGACGAATGAGGGCGGGTTTGGGTGGTATTCGCGGCCGGAGGGCATGGTTGCGAGGAGTGGGGCCGAGGGGGGGATGGGCTGGATCTGTATCTGTTGGGTGTGTGAGTTTAAGGGAATAGAGAGGGACAGGAAGGAAGGGACAACATACAGTATCATTCATCTTGACCCACTTCCGCTCCAACATCTCGACAATCCTGCCCTCCTCAAAACGCCCCGCATCACCACCCCACCCCTCCCCGCGCTCAATCCGCCGATCCTCCCTCTTCTCCGCCCAGCCCTTCCTCAACCGCGCAAACCCCTGCCCCGCCCTCTTACGCTCTTCCCCCTCCGCACCCCCCTCCGCCTTAAACCCCATCTCGAGCCGCGCCCCCCGTAGCCAGGCAATGCCCTCGCCCCCCCTCCCCGCCCCCTCAGCATCCAGCCCCAAAAACCGCGCCGCCTTCCCACGGGCCGTCCGGCGCAAATCGTCAAGATACCGCGGCAGGCGCTCGTCGACGCCGCGTTCTGTGAGAAGCAGTGCCTGGCCCCGCGCAGCGTGCTCCCCCGCTGCCACGCACAGCCGCGCAAACAGGTGCGCCCGCACTTTCGGTATCGCCGGCCCCGCCACCATCCACTCCCGCGACGACGCGCTCCGCTCCTCTGCCACGAGGCCGGGGTACGGATCGTCCTTGAGGACGGCGGCGAGCGTCGCCTCTGCGAGCGCCAGCTCCGCCAGCGCGCTCTGCGTCGCGCTGCTTATGTCCACCGGCGTCGTCGGCGGCGGCGGCACTGCTGCTGTACCTCCCTGCTGTTGCTGTTGCTGCTGCTGCACCCGCAGCCCTGCCCGCCTCGCCACATAAGCATGCACGCCCCTCGCGTCCAAGAAGGCGCGCATCGCGGCCGCGACCGCCGCAGCGCGAGCGGGTGGCTCGGCCTCCGGCGCCACGACCAGCGAGCGCAGCTGCTCTCGTGCGGACAGCGAATGCGCGCACGCGAGCGCGTGCAGCGCGAACAAGAGCTCTGGCTCTAGGCCGTGCAGTTTGGCGCGGGGAGGGTCGCGGCCCGGGACGGGGGAGGGGGAGAGCGTGGGGCGCCAGGCGGTTGCGAGGTCTTGGGCGGGGGAGGTGAGCGTGGTGGTGGTGTTTTGTTGTTGTTGCTGCCCATTGTTGGACAGCCCCGCGTCCAGCGCGGCCAGATGCGCGAGATAATCTGTCAGGGCGGCGATGACGGCGGGGAGGTTGCTGGCTTGGGCGGCGGCGGGGAGGCGCTTATGCGCCTTCAGGACGGCGCGCAGGACGCCGCGCGAGGACGTGGCCGCGAGGGGCAGCGACGGGTGCGTGCTGCTGGAGTAGTAGTCGCAGAGGGAGACGGACGAGGTCGTGGGCAGCTCGAAGGGGAACGGCATGGTATAGCTCGCTGGCTGGCTGGCTGGGGTCGCGGGTGTTATGGACGGCGTTGCGGGGTGGCACGGTGGGCGGACCGACCGACGTGGTTGCGGGCAGGCTGCTGGGCGAAACGCCGGGTCTTATGCGCGAAGCCTAGGTAGGTCTCGAAATCACATGCTTGCATTTGCGAAAGCCGCGCGCCCGGCTTTGTTTTTTTGTCTTCGTTTTTGCCATATCTGCTATACAGGCGAGCCTTATACACATTCTGCTGCCCGGGGAAAGGGGAGGAGGGCTCGGTGCTTCCTTCATCCAACCAATTCTGCTGCCGCCAAAGCCCTTTGTGCTTGGGACCACCCCTCGACCTCGATCCTCGATCTATACTCCTCAGCGCATCGCTCGCGGCCGATTCCCTCAACCGCGCTTGGCGAGGTAGTTCTGCTGCTCGAACAGGTAGCCCTTGATCTTGGACTCCTTGAGGAGCTCAAAGTAGCGCTCTGCCCCTCGCCCAAACGCGTCAGCCAACTGCCGCAATTCGCACGAGCTACAACGAACAACAAACAACAACGACAACAACAATTCGGCCGGGGGAGAGGATGGCTGCTGCTGCTACTACTGACCTCTCAAGTGACCGCACTTCTCCAGGTGGTTGACGCCCTCGCGGTAGTAGCACTTGCCCATCTCCTCGCGCACAAGCCGCGCCATCATCGACTTGACCCACTGCTCGCGGATGATGGCGTCCTGCGCGGCCTTGAAGGCAATGTTGTCATCGAAGTCGACGCCCTCAAACGTCGGCGCGACCTTGGGCTTCTTGGCGAGGAAGGCCTCGGACTCGGGCGTAGGCATGGCGGCGGCGGCTGCGGGCGGTGCGTGGGACACGAAGTGCTCGGGTTGCGGTGGTGAAGCGGGGGCAATTGGATTGGGCTCGGCGAGAGCGAGCGAGTGAGAGACACAGGCGTAGTGGTGGTGGTGCGGGTGTGCGTGGTGCAGGCTGGTAGGTAGGTCCTGGTACTGCGAGCAGCTGCTTTGGTAATGAGCGGCACGTCGTTCGCTCGGGCGGGCCGCCAAGCCCTCCCGTCCTCAACCACCACCACCAGCACCACTGATGCGCAACCCGGCCTTGAGCCTGCCCATGCGCCCCCGACACGCCCGCCCCTGCCCCTGTCCCTGCCCTTTGCCCTCCCACTGCTTCCACGCGCTCTGCTCCGCCGCCGGGCTCTGGTACTTCATGCGCCAGCGCCACTCGGCGAAGCGGACCTCGCCAGTGAGCGCGGCCGCCCCATCCAACAGCTCCTCGCGCCGCGATGCGCAAGCGCTGCACAGCGCGTCCAGGCGGCGCGTCTGGAACGGGTGCGACTGCACCCGGCACCCGCTCGAAAACGTCTCGTGTGGCCCGATGCTCGCGCTTTTGCATTGCACCAGCGGCGCGGCCTCGAAGAACGAGTGCCCGCATGTCGTGAAGATGAAGAGCTTGTGGTAGCACATTAAGAGCGGAGCCTGGAGGTTCTGTTGTCTTTGTGCTAAGTGCAGAGACAGAGACATGGAGAGATGCCCGCTGTGCCTTTTATACATGTGCTGCTGGGCCAGAGTGGCTGGCTTCTTTGTTCGTGTGGCCGCATGGAGTCATGCCGTTGGCTTTTGGCCATGGGCCATGTGCGCATGGCTTTGTTGCGCGTGCCTTTGCTGGCTGAGTATCGTTGCGGATTGGGGCGGGTTGCTGCGGCCAGCGATGTGGTGACGAATCCGGTAGGTGACGAAGCAGGCAAGTGATAATGTCCTTGGCCGTGGAAAAATGCATGGCTGGTCTCTTTTAGGAGAGCAAGCTTCTCTCAATTCATGTTGAGCAATCTGCAATTGGTCGCATGCTGCCTCGCAATGGCTATGGAGGACAGCATGAGCTTGATAATTCATTTTTAGAACAGTTGATTTATCTTCCCGTTGGTTAGATAGGTTTCAGTGCACTTGAAGCAGCATGTTTCAATATGTACAGTAGACTCGAGAGCAGGTCCCGTTGAATGTCTACAGCTAAAGCGATCAACTAGGTACATACCGTGCCATGAGCTGTCCGTCCATAAGAACATCATCACACTAAATCACCTCTCAGCACAAACGCAAAAACACCAATTCGAACATGTCATTACATGTATACACAAACGAATTACACATCTATATTGTATGTACCCAACACCATCACAGCCATATACAGCATTACAACCCCTTCCCCTCCCTTTTCGCCTCCGCAGCCTTTTTCCCACCCTGCGCCTTGTCGTCATCATCAACCTCAGGCGCAGCCTCCCTCCCCTCAACAACATCCGCCTGTCGATCAAGCATCATATGCGCGACATTGACCTTTGGGCCCTTGAACCATTTGTGCGCCGAGACGACCCACCAGATCGAGACGAGCAGCATCGGGCCGCCGTAGACGAGGCACGTCCAGTTCATGCCGGAGGGGCTGCGCGGCGCGTCAATTTCCAATACCCCAAAGCGAAACGGAAGGAAAAAAAAAGAGAGAGGGAACTCACGTCAAGTCTCTTCCCACCGACGCAGGCAAACACAGCACGGGCACCATGAGCGCCGTAAAAGCGCACGCCACGACCCCTACCGGCACACTAAAGCGGCCCAAATTCCAAGGGCCCGGGCGGAAGTCGTCTCGGGTAAAAACGACACGAATGAAGACGGGAGTCGCGAACGCGACAAACGCGGCAATGGCGCCAACAGAGAAGAGCGCGCCGACGACGACGTCGCCGCCCAGAATCAGTAGCAGCAACAAGCACCCAATCACGGCATTGAACCACACGGCGTTGACAGGCGTCTGCGTGCGCCTGTTCACGCGCGCCCAGTACCGCGACAGGGGAAAGCAGCCATCGCGCGCATACGCAAACGTCACCCGCGACGCCGCTATCATGTTGCCCTGGCCCATAGCGAAGCCGGCGATAATCGTGAGCGCGAGCACCGTCATCGCCGACTTGCGCGGCAGGCACTGCATCAAGTACGCGGCGAAGGGCTGGCCCAGATCCGAGTCCAGCGCGCCGCCAATGTCGACGACCGTGTACGCGACGACGAGCTGCAGGAACCAGCCGAAAAGGCCGCCGACGGCCGAGGTGAGCACGATAGCGCGGGGTGAGGCGACGTTCGCGTTCGTGCATTCCTCCGACAGGTGGAACGGGCTGTCGTACCCGCTCATGGTCCAGATAACGCTGATGAAGCTGGCGAGGATCCGCAGCCCGGCTGGAAACTCCATGCCTTTGTACACGGAGCCCCAGACCTCGGACGAAGGCGTGAAGCGCGGCAACCCGCGCGCCTCGCGGTCCGTCCCCGCGGGGATGAGGATGATGACGACGACCAGCGCCAGCATGTTGAAGTTGGAGCCGTAGGAGTTGACTTGGGCGAGCCAGCGCGTCGGCAGGCTCGACATGCAGCCGTGGAGCAACATGATAAAGACGGTCAGGAGGAACGTCTGCCAGTTGGTAGGGATGTACGATGGGTCGTACATGGATGCCGCGGCGAGGATCATCGACGCCGTCCCATAGTTGACTGAGGGCGCCGCTGTGATTTGCGCTAGCCAGTTGCTCCAGCCCGTGATCCATGATGCGAAGGGCCCCCATTCTTTGGGCGCCAGCACCGCCGATGCGTAGTAGAGTCCGCCGGAGGTGGGCATGCTTGAGCAGAGTTCAGCCATGCTCATGGCTACGCACTGGATGCCTATCATGGCGATGAGCCAGCCCCAGGTCATGCCTGATATCGTCAGCAGTGAACCTTCAAGCCGTTCTAGGACATGCGCCAGTGACCAAGAAGAAAGCAATACAACAGTCAAACTAAGCACATCAAACAGCAACGAAAAAAGCACACATACCAGCCGTCCCCGCATACCCCAAACCATAATACCTACCGCAAATCAGCAATCTGACCCCAAACCCGCACCAACCACACTCTGTAGACGGGGTACTAACATCGTGCTAGCAAAGCTCGGCAGCAAGCCCAGTACAGCAAACGAGACGCAAAACGTCGTAAAGAGGCCAAACTCGCGCCGGAACTCGGACTTGTAGCCCAGCGCAGCCAGCACCTCCTCGTCCTGGTCGAAGCCACGCCCTGCGGGCTCGTACGGCACGTCGCCATCTGCAGCGCGTAAGCAGGCGCGCATGCACGCAAATACCCGGCTCTTTCTCTCTATCCTTTCCTTTCCGGGACCGCCGGGGTAGGTGTACGCACCAGGCAGCACCGAGGTCACCGGCTCCTGCGCCACGCTCCTCTTGCCGTTGCCGTAGTCGTTGGCGACGCTGCTATCGTTCCGCGCAGTCATGCTCGGCAGGTACTCCGTTAGGTATGTACAGCAGACCAGTGTAGGCAAGCAAATCCTAAAAGTGCCGTCAACGTTCGAACAAATTGAGCAGAAGCAGGCAGCAATAGCAAGCCAGCACAGTAGATGAAGCAGCGCGCGCAGCCGTCGTCTCTTACTTACATATACGCCCGCCCCGGCCCTGACGTCGCGACCCGATCGTTATGCGTCTAGTACGCTGCAGCCCTGTCCACGCTTTTCCGCAAACGGCTTCGCTAGCCTAGCGGGGCGGGGGCTGGCCGGCGCGGATCGCGCCGTTGATTTGTTCGTTTTATTTTTTTGAGGGGGGTGGAGCCGACTCTTATCGTGGGCGGATCTCTGTGCTATGTAGATGCGCCGTGGAGCCGTTATTGCATGTCCCCGGAGTATGGATGGGAGTTGCGGCTTTGGCGTCGTTTTGCTGGGGGTTGGTTTGTAGGATGTGAAGCTGTGCTTTGCAACAGCGTTCCAGACCTGGCTCTGCCTCTCTGCGCGCCGCAGTACCTAGAGTACTCGCACTGTACATAGGAGTACGTGCTCGGTTGTACAGTACAACAATCGCGCCATTGACGCGCTCCCACCCGCAGCCCATACGAGATCTCGAAGCACGGTACGTATGTACCTACTCCTGGGCACGGTACGTACCGCACACTCAGGCTGGCTGTACCTGCCCGAAGCAGCAAGCAAGCCATGCCAGGCCAGCGATCCCCGCCTGGGCGTCGCCGCAATTTAACGGTCGTTTGCCGTTTTCCGTTTGCCATGGTCCTCGTGACTGCAAGTACTCGTACTCGTAGAGTACCTACCTACGCTCATCAGCGTCGTTGCGGCCTGCGAGTACTAGTACGGGTAAGAGTGGTTGTGATTGGGGCTCTGTTGTGGTTTGGCGCCTCAACTGGCGGTTGATAACGCGATAGCCGAGTGCGGGGTGCGCCGCCTGTTCGCTATTGCGTAATGGATTGGCTTTTTTTTGTGGCCAGGGGGTTGCTGGGCTGGACAACGTCATGCGTTGCTTGTCTTGTGCTGCTTACAGTATTACTACGGATTACTCCTACGTACTCGTACTCTTGCGTTTGGGGGTTGGCGGTGGGGGTGATGGTAGTGATGGGTGTGGTTGTGTGCGTTGAGCCGATGGCTTATGACAGTGAATGTGTCTGTCCATCAGCAGAAGATGCGGGTACGAAGCGTTATTAATTATTCTAGCATGTGCTTGTGGGATACCCTCGCTCTCGTGTATATCCGTACCTGCGTGCCTTTCCGCATACTCTCGTGTCCCTCGTATCTTTATGTTCTCGTGTCCTCGTAGACTACTCTCCCACTCTCGTATGTTTTGTCTCAAACCCCATGTGATCGATCCTCGCTGCCAACGCGCGGTTGTGCAACCATACATCTTGCTTTGTGAGACCAAAAGGTGAGTCACCTAACTTTAAATTATCCACTTCAGGCGCGCAGGCGTGGTAAAGCACGAGAGGTAATGGCACGAGACATAGGTGCGTAGGAAAGTGTTTAAGGTAGCAAATGAATATATAAACGTGACGCTAACTTAAAAGAGTACGAGCAGTTTTTGGTTTAAGGGATATTTGAATATAGCTAGAAGTGGTGATGAATTATGCGGCGTCTTTTTATGATTTTATTACGTATGTATGTGATAACTCACATAATTCTTTATATAGCATCGTCTAAGTAAGAAAGATGTTTACGACTCCCGAAGACTGCTCGATGGATATATAGACCTAAATCAATAGGCGGCCAAGTCCATGTCCTTCCAGGTTGGTAAGTCGTGGTTTTGTGCCTATAAATTAAGAATTTATGACGAGGTTAAACTCCCTTCCAACCCATGCATCTCTGCTGCTTGCGATGAGCATAATTGACTCACTGTTTAGTAGTTAGAGGAGTGGTGTGGTGGATGTAAAAGCGCCTCGGGTGTTTGTAATCTCCGCTTACGGAAGCGGGGTTGCCACGGCGATAGCGGAGATAAACACACCGTTAATGCGCACGTCATTCTTTCCATGACACGGGGCGAGTTTCGACAGGCGATATCGTCCACGTATTTGCTCATTTTTCTTCGACCCTTTCCTCCCTCCATCTCAATTCCTCATTCTCCTCTATCAATCCAATCCACAGCATCACAATGGCCGTCCGCGCAGCTTTCGACCCCAAGAACATGATCTTCAGGCACCTTGGGCCTACTGGTCTGAAGGTTTCTGTCTTCTCCCTTGGTGGCTGGCTCACCTACGGCGGTACCCAGAAGGGCAACATTGTCAAGGATTGTCTGCAGGCTGCTTGGGACAATGGCATCAACTTCTTCGACACTGCTGAGATTTATGCCAATGGCCAGAGCGAGATTGAGATGGGCAATGCTCTGAAGGAGCTTGACTGGCCCAGGGACGAGTATGTCCTCTCTACCAAGGTATGTCGGACGCCAATGCTCCTCGTCTGACTGTTGTCTAACCATTGGTTCCATCTAGGTCTTCTTCGGTACGGGAAGGAAGGAGCCGAACACCAGGGGTCTGTCCAAGAAGCACGTTGTTGAGGGTCTCAAATCCTCTCTGCAGCGCCTTCAGCAGCCTTATGTCGACATAGTGCTGGCACACAGGCCTGACAATGCGTATGTGTTCTTTTCTCAGGTTGGCAGTGTCCTAATACTGACCTGGGCAGGACTCCCATGAAGGAGATCGTTGAGGGCTTCACGCAGGTCATTCGCAACCTGAACCTTTCCTACTACTGGGGCACTTCCGAGTGGAGCGCGGCCCAAATCATGGAGGCCACTCAGATCGCTGAGAAGTACAACCTGATTGCCCCCATTGCCGAGCAGCCGCAGTACAACGCCTTCCACCGCGAGCGCTTCGAGGTGGAGTACGCTCCCCTGTTCAACCAGTTCCAGTACGGCACCACCATCTGGAGTCCTCTTGCCTCCGGCCTCTTGACCGGCAAGTACAATGACGGCATTCCCGAGGACTCGCGTTTCGCGACCAACAAGGCATTCTTCGAGGACACGATTAAGCAGCTTAAGTCGCCCGAGGGCCAGGCCAAGATCGAAAAGGTCAAGAAGCTGACGGCGATTGCCGAGAGGCTGGGCGGCACGGCGTCGCAGCTTGCGCTGGCGTGGGCGGCCAAGAACCCCAACGTCAGCACCGTTATCCTCGGCGCCACCAAGGTCGAGCAGATCCACGACAACTGCAAGGCCCTGACGCTGATCCCGAAGCTCACGCCCGAGGTCATGGAGGAGATCGAGAAGGTTCTCGACAACAAGCCGAAGCCCACGCCTACCTACGGTCGCGAGAGGTAGGTTATAGGTAATCCCTCTGCCTCGCCTACGCTGGGTGGTTTCGGTGCTGAGCGCTTACGGAACTCGGGGAGCAGGTCGAGGCTATGATTTATGAGCGATGAAAAAGCAACAGTCAGCTTTCTAGGTCTGCCGTAGAAATATAAACAGATCCCACCAAACAACGGCGATAGCAGTGCAAGCGTATCGAAGGTGAATCCATTCAACAGCAGTCTGTCCCAAAATGGAAATATAATGAGGTCGATGACGCGTGATCCTGGAGCTCTGACAGACAAACCATACCAAATGCGGGATGGTGGCTACGCGCCGCGTCGGGGAACGCGCGCGGCCGATCATCAAGTTAGAGCCGCCACCCATCCACACGATCGATGGCACCGCTTGTCACGGTCCGCGGATGTCAGTGTCATGAATCATCATGGGCCCTGACAGACATCGATGACGAAATGTGGCCTGTGCGGAAACGACGGCGACTCACTCTACTCTACAGATGAGAACTATGGCATTGACTGTTCTGCCAACAACCTGCTTCCTGGAAGACTGTCGGCACGTTCATTGACGACCCCCGAGCACAGCATTGGAAGCAGCCAGACGAAGAACTGAATCGCGCCACGCACGCACGCACGCATTCGACCGTACCCGCCACCTTCGCGCATCCATCGCCGCCATGTCCACGACCCTCAGTGCCCGCCTCCTCGCGTCAGCATCTCGAGCACCACCTCATGCCCGCGTCCCCGCACTGCTGCGGAGCCGCCGGCGCGCGCTGAGCAGCACCTCTGCTGCGCGCGCGGCGGCGGCGGCGGCGTCAGCGTCAGCAGAGCCGAAGTACACGAAGCCGGCGCTGCGGAAGGAGGTCAAAGAGGAGATCAAGGAGGGGGACAAAGGCGGGAACCCGGGGGAGTGGTCGGCGCGGAAGGTGCGTTGGTAGTGGTAGCGGGGGCGTGGAAGCGCGAGCGGTGCTAACGCTTGCTTCTTCTAGGCGCAGATGACGACGCTGGAATACATGAAGCGCGGCGGGGGATTCACGACGCCCAAGAGCGAGCAGGACCCCTCGCAGGAGCGCCTCTCGCAGTGGACGGAGGAGGAGTGGCAGACGAAGGAGGGGGAGGGACAGTCGAGGCAGGGGGACGGGAGCACGAAGAGGTATTTGCCGAAGAAGGCGTGGGAGGAGATGGGGGAGGGGGAGGGGAGGGCCACGGATCAGAGGAAGGTCGACGCGAGTAGGAGGGGGAAGCACGTTGTAAGGAATACAGAGGGGGCGAGGGAGGAGCGGCGCAAGGTGAGTGAGGAGAGTGAGAGTAAGAGGGGAGCTGTGAAGGAGGGTAGGGCGTCGAATGAGAAGCAGGCGGATGGCGTGAAGCAGGCGGATGGCGTGAAGCAGGCGGAGACCGTGAAGCATGCGGAGAACGCGAAGCATGTTGCCAGCACGAAGCAGACGGACCACGCGAAGCAGGGCGCCGACGCCAAAAGCCAGTCCTCTTCTCCCCAGCCCCAGTCCGGGCATTGGGTGCCGCGAAAGGGACAGAAGATCACCAGGAAGGTCGGGGGAACAGAGGTGGAAGCCGAGGTGGTGGAAGTAGTGTGGGAGAAGAAGGTGGTAGAGGGAAAGCCGGCCAATGGCTCCAAGGACGATCCCCGGGTTGTGCTTAGAGGGATCCCGTCTGGGAAGGTGGTGGTGCGAGGACTGGAGTCCGTTTCTTTCTGATTTTCTGATAGACGTAATGTCTCGGATTGACATTGACAATATAACAACGAACAACGAACAACAAACAAGCAAACACGTGTGGTTTCTCCGGGTGTCAAAGCAGCGCGTCGGACGGCAAGCGAGTCATGTCTTCCGGCTGGCCAATGCTCGCAGGCTTCAGGCAGGTGCTCCTCAGCTGTCTCTAGCTTGCAGCCGCCTCCTTCCTTTAACCATCCGCTCGCACTTCTGCGAAACCCACACGCTCCTTTCTCACTCGGCCATGCCCATTTCTCCTCCATTGACCTAGACCCCCGCTCCTTTTACCCTCCGCAACGCCCGCTTCCATCAGCCATCATCACCACCCAGCCATGTACCTCACCGAGGAACTTTTCCACTCCACCGACCACGACCACCCCTCCGCCATGGCCTGGAAGGCAACATCACCCGATCCGCACTCGTCGACTGAAAGCCTGGGCAAGAGGAAAAGGGGGGCTGACAACGGCGGCGAATACACCGTCTGCGCCATGTATGTGCTTAGTAAAGCCCATGTTGGGGAGGGGCAACGAACAACAACAACAAACTGACAAGCACAGTCCCTCGAAGAACATCAAAGCGGCGGCTGGGCCCGTACATTACGACTACGAAACGGCGCTCTCGTCGCACCACCTACCCCAGCCACTGCACTTGTCGAACGCGGGCGAGATGTACCCGCCAGCGAGCTACATGCAACAAGCCACGGCAGCAGGGATGCGGGGCCGCAAACGCGCAGGCATGACGCCGCGGCTGCACCGGCCAGTGAGCGCATTCAGCAGCATCGACAGCACGATCCACGTCCCGCCACCACCAGCGCCAAAAGGCTCGTCGTTGGCGCCCTGCCACTGTTGCCACAAGGCACCCCGCATGAAGAAGGATCTCGAGGGCTACATGGCGTGCGAGAGCTGTCGGGAGCAGACGTGCTTCATCTGCATGCGCCAGTGTCAGGGGGTTGCGCCCGGCTGTGGCGAGCGCAAGATCTGTCGCTCGTGCTGTATTGAGCGTGGCGAGGAGGGCGAGACGTGGTGTCTGAACTGCCTGGGGCAAATGGACGAGGGCCACGGGGCTTGAGAGGGCCAGCCAGCCAGCCGCGCGGGAAGCAAGCCAGGCAGTTATTTGACGGGCGAGACATATGGACGAACGAGGAAAGAAGAAGGCAGTCGAAAAGAGCGGAGAACGAATGGCGGGGCTGCACGTTGCTAGGGGGAGGAAGTTCGGTTTTGGGATTTCGGTCGGGTTGGTTGGGGCGGATCAAGGGCCTTCTACGCTGGAGTTATTTATGCCAGCACCACGGCCGGGGAACATAATGTGTACATGGCGTTTGGAGTATACTCACGACTTGCTTTGGGGTTCTGGGTATAGGAATGCCGCTCTGCATCATGACAGGACAGCATTGGGATCACAGGCGCGTTTCTCGTTTCTCTTTTCTCGTTTCTCTTCTCGTTTCTCTTTTTCCGTCAGCGGGCTGATTCATAGGATGCATAGAGGGATATGGTAAATAGACCAAAGCAGAGGCCATGCATTACTGTTGCCAGATAACCAATAGTTTATATACAGATATGAGGAAAATATTAGTAAGGAAGGGTATCATATCTCATCGAACGCCATAATCATGAGCGCGGCAACCGCCAACCGCCAACCGCCAACCGCCAGACATACATCATAACCAAAGCCACCAACAACAACCATCGTCACTCTCCTTCTCTCTCACACAAACATCTACACCTTAGACCTCCTCGGCGAGTTCCTCCTCCCAAGACAACAGTCGACGCACCAAACGAGCAGCGCAACAAACATGGCCGCGGTTGCCGCCCACGTAATCGCCATGAACTTGCCCCCACGCTCAGCCCTCAGCCCAATCTCCTTGCCCTTATCATTAACGACGCTGGACCCCTTAACCGCCACAGCAGTCGTGACGGCGCTCGCAAGCGCGAGCGCCAAAAACGCCAATATCGCAAGCAAGATATTGACGACAGCGCTGAGGCGGCCAGCCATGAAGAACGCGACCACAGACGCAAGGAAGGACACCGCGGCCAAAGCCACGCCCACGCAGTACAGCACGAAGGCGGCCTTCCACGCGATGCGCAGGGCGCGCAGGCCGTCCTCGATGTCGTCGGGCCAGTCGAGGTCCGCGAGCTTGATGTTCAGGCGCTGTGCTATTTCGGAATTGTTGAGGGAGCGCTCGAGCGCGGCCGTCGGGTCGAAGTAGAACATGGCTTTCTGGGCGGAGCAGTGGGAGACGTTTTTGTGGATGGCGGAGTCTGGCACCGAGGCGTTGGCGACGGACGTGGGCGTGTACGACCCCGAGCAGTAGGTCATGAGGTGGGCGGAGTAGAAGTTCTGGATGCCGAGGTCGGCGCTGACGTCGCTGATGAGCGAGTTCAGGTCCGAGTTTAGAGAGCTGGCGATGCTGGACGTCGCATTGTGGTAGAGCGAGCTGAGCCACGACGACGCGCTGTCGCTGTCGGAGCTGTCGGAGCCGCTGCTGCCGATGCGCGACGAGATGTAGTCCTGTCCCAGCCGCGACGTGTTCAGCGTCAGGATGTTGTACGACTCCATGAAGCTGCCGTCTTGCTTGGTGCCGGCGAAGATGCACAGGAAGCCCAGCACCAGCGACGCTATGGTGCAGAGCACGGGGACGAGCGCGAGGAACCGCATCTTGGGCGGGTTGGTGGATGAGGTGGGTGCGGCTGCTGCTGCTAGCAGGGGGTTGACGAGGAGGGGGGTGGGGTGCTCGTGCTAGCTGTGCTCTTATATGTATCCAGGCACGGCGGGAGCTGCAGCCAGAGGCTAGAGAGGTTGTAGTTGCACTGTAGCAACGCCGCTAGTGACAACAAAGGAATTCTCGAGACGCCCTCCCTTTGTCCAAGATCCAGGAACGAAGGAAAAAAAAAAAAAACGAAAGGGATCCGATCCGACTCTTGAAGACGAAGACGACGACGACGACGAAGGAAGCGTTGACAGTAGTAAGGTAGTAGGTAGAGAGCAGGTACTCTAGGTAGGTAGTAGAGACTGATACCTTATAAAAAAACGCCAACGCAACCAGCGCCGCGCCCAATATAAGTCAAGTCTATCCGCACAGATCCCACCAGCGCATGCACACGACCAAGCCCAAGCCTTAGCCACCGCGCGTTCACGACCCCCATTACGAAAGCCGCGCCATCTGGGGCCCGGAAAAACGCATTGCACAGGCGCGGAGCAGCAGCAGGGGTCCAGGAGCTGGCTTGGCCTTGCGGCGGAGACGTCGAGCTTCCCATCTGACGTGTCGCAGGGTTTCGCGGCGCGGCGGCCTTGATTCGCTGGCCCGCGAGGTGGTGCTCTGCCCGCTCTGCAAGGGCCGTGGACGTGTGCGTCATCCACGGCCGTGCGCCTGTGATCCGCCTCGCCTGCTTTTTTGGCTTTGGCTTCGACGCCTGCTTCCATGCTTTTGGCTTCCTTGTTGTTGTGCGGCCTGGCGGGCTGGGCAGGGCGCATGAGCTTTATGACGTCGTGAGGTGATGCCCGCACCCCCGAACGACCCTAGGCCCCGCCTCGCTCGGCACTGCTCTTTGCGGGTGTAGGGCGTGGTGTTTTGTGTGTGTGTTTTTCTCTGCTTCTATTTTTGGATGCGCGCGCTGCTCTGCTTGCTTGCCTCGTGATGCTGCCTGCCCTGCCACTGCCACTGCCACTGCCTCCATGTTGAATCATTGCTCGGTCCGACTTCCCGTGCCCGCCACCAGCCCCCTTTGAAACGCGCGTTCCAGCTCTCACACCCACCCGCTGCGTGCTGTGGCAGTGTTCGCCCGTCCGTCCCCTCAGGAGTCAGGCCGCTATCGAGCTGCTAGTCTAGTACGCATGCGTGTGTGGGATAGCGCCCTGTGTCTCGGAATCGCTCCCAAGCTCGCTCATAATTCGTAACTCGTAATCCTCGTGGACAAACCCACGCCCCCCAGTCTTTCCCGCGCCCCCATAAAAAAGCACTTGCTTTCACCCGGGCCTCTTGGACATTCTTCGTGTCTGCGCCCCCGTCGTCGTCGTCGTCGTCGTCGTCGTCGTCGCCGCCGCCGCTGCTGCCGTCTGGTTGTCGAACCGGTCCGTGAAGGGCGAGTATGGCGCGGCCAGCACGTGGACGGGCGCCCTGCCTGGCAGCCCGGGCGAGGGCCGCTGACGCTGTTCGGCGTGCAGCTTGTCCAGCGACTCGCCCACGACGTGGTATTTGGCCCAATTGATAGGGGGGCAGCGGAAGATGTTCTGCGGCTCGGGAACGGGGCCGAACTTTGGGGGTGGGGCCCCAGAGGCGGGCGACGTGGCGGAGCTCTCGTCGGCGTCGCTGTCGTCGTCTTGGTCGTCGTCGTCGGCGTGCTTGGCGAGGCTGTCCAGGCTGCTCGCGAGCGTGGGCCCGAGGAGGTCGCCCTTGGGGTGCTTGGGGCGCAAACGGCCGGCCTTCAGCTCTTCGACAAAGGCCTCGGGCTCGGCGACGGCGGCGTGCTTGATCTTCTCGAGCGATTGCAGGTCCTTTTTGCTCTTCTCGCGCTGGATCTGCAGCAGCGCTATGGCGGAGCGCAGGGCGATGGCATCCGTGTTGGTGCTCTCCGAGATGGGCACCGATGCCGGCGGCGGAATCATGTCGACTGCGGGCGGCGGCACGACGCGGTCGGCGGGGTCGGTGGGCGCCAGCTGCGCGATCGAGGCGACGGGCGTTATGGGTGACACAGGCGGCCTCGGGGGCGAGCCAGGCGCGTAACCGTTGTTCCCGGAAAACGGCGTCTCGGGGGTTGCGGTTGCTGTTGCGGTTGCTGTTGCGGTTGCTGTTGCTGCTCCTGGTGCAGGAGGTCTGGGCATCTCGAGCGGCGATATGGTCGAGTCATTCCGCGCCTTGACTGGGGACTGCGGTATGTCGAGCGCGGGCATGTTGGGGTGTCGGGAGGGGCGGCGTGGGTGGAAGATGCGCCAGAGAGCGGTCCGGGGCGGATGAGAGTCGGAAGCTGGAGAAGCAAGCAAGGGCCACACACACTTTGTGGTGAGAAGAAAGTCGGGATTTGCGACACGCCAATTTTCCAAATGCGCCACCAGACCACTAGGTTAGGGTTCCCTAGGTTGCTTCCTCGTGCCCGCCCGGTCGCCGTGGCACTGGCTGTCTGTCGCAGCAAGGTCATCCATGGGGCTGTCATGTCATGTCACCTCGCTCCGAACACCATGCATCCCCAACCGTGCACCTTTACCTTCCCTTGCTCGTGGATGACTCTACGCACTGTCACCGGCCATTCCTAGCGGCTCCGGCCCTGCATGTCTCGCGTGGCTTTCAGTATCCAGTCTGTGGCAGTAAGTTTCACTGATCTCGTCAGCACCCACTGCCGGAAACCCATGACTATGCATGAAGGTCTCAAGCCGAGTTCTGGAGCCTCTTATTCGTGGCGCGTGTACATATCAATCGAGGCTATCGTTTTCACTTTGGCTTGCTTCCCATTGCCTTCACTTCACCCCCCAAACTTTGTCCAACACGACACACTCGGAGGCTACACAACTCATGCCCCGTAGCCCAATCAGGAGGTGAGATGGCCCAGTGTCAAAGCGCGCTGCACGCACTTCACCTGATCTATGCCGTGACGAACGACCATTGTTTGGTACCTTCAGCAAGGGAAAAGCTTCTTCTCTGCGCCAACGCTTCGTCTGCCGGCACGCTTCAAGCTGTATCACCCGCGACGCACCATCACAGGCTCCCAGCCAATCCACCACCCACGCCGCCCTCAACCAAACAAGGCTCTGGATTTCGCCTCGGGACCGCAGCACGCAGAACTGATATAAAATGCGAACCAGCCTTGGGTTTTTCCCCATCATGCTTTTCCTCCGCTTTTGAATCTTCTCGGTTTTCCTATCATGTCTTGCATCAGCCTTGCAACTGCCCCAGTGCGGAACCCAAAACTTGCCGTTCAAAACCACGTCCCTGACACTGCCTCCTCGCCCACCACAGAAATCAGCCACCACGAAGATGGACTACTGCGGAGATTCAGCCAGACTACCCTTGAGAGACATGCCTCGAAAGCGAAGAAGAGGGGCGGTTCTCTGTTTGGATTTCTGTCAGTGAAGGAGCCCTCGACGCACGCCTTGGAGCAGTTCGCCGAGTACCAAAGAAAACAAGAGCCAACTGGCGTAAAAATGCCGGTGACTGCACCAAGAGTGAGCTCGAAGTGGGATGCACTCCCACTAGAGCAACACAAGGTGGAGGGATTCACACAACACGGCAGTCACCACGCCTCTACCCCCAACGGCACCAGAAGGCAAGCGCACAACAGCAACAACAACACGGCAACGCCTCGCTCACCCTCAAGCTCAAGTCCTCACGCCCTCCGCGCTCCCAACCCAGCCCTCTCACCAACCGCCACCCAATCTCACCCCGCGCCCACCAGCAGCGCAACGCCCACCCAGCAGGCCAGCAAAAGCGGCCACCTCCCCCCCACCACCATCACCAGCAGCACAACCCGTCAAAAAAACGCGCCCCCCTTCCTCCCCGCCGCGCAGAACCTCGCAGCCATCGCGCCATGGGCGGAGCCGCCATCGCCAGACGCGCGCCCCCCTCGCCCCCGCCGCACCACCGCCACCGACGCCGCCCTCCCGCCTGAAGTCTACTTCCCGGAGACGTCGGAGGCGTTTCTCGTCAGCGGGGCGCAGGCGGCGGGGCTGGGGCGCGGCAACGACGGCAGCAGCGCGCTCGCATCCCCGTCTACTTCTACTGCAGTGGCGCAGAAGCTGCCTCCCGCCTCAGCCACGGCGACGGCGTGCCTGCGCGCTGCTAGTGGCCCGGCAACGCCTACAGGCCCTGGCAGGACTTCTGCGCTCGGGAGGAGCAGCTCGCGCTCCACCACCACCGGCACCGCCAGCACCACCAGCACCACCACTAAGGTCGAGATGAGCAGCACGCAGCGCCCAGACGAGAAGAAGCGGAAAGGCCGATTCGGCAAGCTAGCCGGCAAGCGCTGAGGGCCCGATGTTGCGCGCGCACGAGCCGTAGTACCTGCACACACATGGTACTCCTAGGGGCGGTATGGGCGACGATGGATGGCGGTCTGGGCCGATGACGGGGAGCAGGCGCTGGGGGTTGTGGATAGGGGGGTTTTGCCGCGGAGGGTGCTTTTGCCGCGGAAGGGGGGAGGGAGCTGCGTGTTGCGACGAGGGCTCCAGTGTTCGCACTGGTAGGGAGGCGTTTGTCCCGCAGAGGCGTGGTGTGGCGCGTTGATGGATGCTGATGTTGCCGTTGCTGAGGACGCGGATGCGGATGCGTGCGGAGTGGGAGGGGGAGGGGGACGTGCTTGTGCAGGAAGCGTCGCTGCTGCAAGACCTTGCGGACGGGGATAGAGCTGGCAAGGAGAATTTGCCATGATGCTAGAATGCTTGCAGTCTGGCCGCGCG
The DNA here is from genome assembly GCF_010093885.1 of Aplosporella prunicola CBS 121167. Taxonomy (NCBI): domain Eukaryota; kingdom Fungi; phylum Ascomycota; class Dothideomycetes; order Botryosphaeriales; family Aplosporellaceae; genus Aplosporella; species Aplosporella prunicola. The sequence goes on along the minus strand of NW_022983530.1, from coordinate 83,591 downwards.
AGTAGAGGGCTTTTAAAAATCCGGTTTCTTTTGGCATGGTTAACGGTTAGCAATTCCGCGTGTGTTTGCGTGGTACCTACCTCGTCTGTCGATTTCCCGCTACTTGGATCACTGTGAGTGGCTAATGCAGCGTGGTTAATGGGCTAGTTATACTTGCAAGATGAAGGATGAAGGAAACAGCGGTCTGGATTCTTGGCTTGGCTTTGTGTGTGCATGTGCTTGCTCACTATCCGGCGTTTTTGAAGCGACGAAAGGAATTTCTTCAGTGGGGTTTGACATTGTCGAATCAGTTCTACCGTCGAACAGGACAGGACAGGACAGTAAACGAAGCCAAAATCAGACCTCGGTGCCCTTCCCTGGCATTTCTACACAAGCCAGCAGCAGCATCTGCTCAGTATTAATTCAGCTCCAAGTTGCAAGTAACATCTAGAGATATAGTCACTTGCGTCGCTCAGACATACAAACCATACCCCAACACCCTCACCACTCAACTCAAGTAATGCATGACATGTCAATGTTTATATTGAGAGGTTGGTGTGTGCCTAACCGGGAGACATATCGAACCGATACCATCTGTCTCCTACACACAAATCATCCACCCCCTCATCCTCATCTATCTTCCTTCATCCTCCCTGTCTATAATTAAATATGGTAAAACCTCCGACTTTCCACCTCGGGGCTACACCAACCCCGGCCCTAATAATCTTCCATCCAGAAAATGCATGCATACAACCCAAACGCCACGCTGAGCCAAAGGCGCAGAAACTCGCTCGCGCTCCCCAGCCCAACCAAAAACAAAAACAATCAATCAAACGCCCCACATGACCCAGCTTTTTTCATGCCACCAAACCAACCAACATGAATACACAGAGATAGCTTACTCCGGCCTCGCAGCACCGCCCTCCACATCGCTGGCGGCGCGCTTACGGCTCTTCTCCGCGTTCTCCGCGTCTCTCTGCGCCTTGCGCTCCGCCTCCTGCGGCAGTCCCGTCTTCGTCTCCTCGTGCTGGTGCGTAAGTGTCTTCTTAACAATCAAAAAACTGCACAGCAGGCCCGCGGCCGAGAAACACACGTAGACGATCCACATGGTGGCGAGAGAGTCGGCAAAGGCGACGCGCGCAACCGAGCGCTGTTGCGAGGGCAGCGCGTCGACGATCTCGGTGTTGGCGCCCGCGCTGCCGCCCGACAGCTGCGCAGCGAGCTTCGGGCCCAATGCCTCCTGCAGCGTCGACGACTTGGCTTGCATTTGGTTCTGGAAAACGACGCTGCCGATGACAATCGAGATGGCCGTGGCCATGTTGCGTGTGAAACCAAAAGTCGCAGTCGCGGTCGCGATGTCGCGCGGCTGCACCATGGCCTGCAGCGCAATGAGCGGAGACTGGAAGTTCGGGCCGACGCCGAGACCTGCGACGATCTGGAAGAGAATGAGCTTCGCCCACGACGAGTTCGCGGTGATGTTGGTGAAGAGGCCGTAACCGAGCGTCATGAGGGCCATGCCGAACCAGATGCACGGCAGGTAGGCACCCGTTTTGCGAATGACGACACCGGTTAGGGCGGAAGAGACCGACAGACTCATGGCGAAGGCGAGAATGTAAACACCGGAAAGGATGGGGGTCGCGCCACGGACGGCCTGGAAGTAAAGGGGCCAGTAGTAGCTGCCGCTGATGAAAGTGAAGCTGTGCAGGAAGCAGACGCCGAGCGCGGCAACGTTGGAGCGCTTGCTGAAGAGACGGAGAGGGATGACGGGGTAGGCGGCCACCTTCCATTCGATCAAGAGGAAGATGCCAATGGTGACAACACCGAAAACAATGAGGCAGATTACGGTAGGCGACGACCATGGGAACGACACACCGCCAAACTCAAGCCCCAAGAGGAGCATCAAGGTGCCGCCGACGATGGTAAAGGAGCCGAGCCAATCAATAGCCTGGATGCCGGCCCAGAAGGGTGTGCGCGGCGTCTGGATGTCGAGGAAGAGGAGGATGATGAGGAAGGCAGCGCCGTCGAGAGGCAGGTTGATGTAGAAACACCAGCGCCACGAAACCTTTTCAGTGAATGCACCGCCAATGACAGGGCCCAGAGCGGACGCCAGCGCCCACACCATACCGATGATACCAAAGTAGGCGCCACGCGAGCGCATGCTAAACAGATCACTGATGACAATGTTGACGAGAATGATTAGTCCACCGCCACCGACACCTTGGATGGCGCGGGCCACGATGAGCATGCCAATGTTAACCGCAACAGCAGCGATGAGGGAGCCGACGAAAAAGATGACATTAGCGATCAGCAGGACGGGCTTCCGGCCGAAAATGTCGGAGATCTTGCCCCATAGGGGCGTTGACGCGGCTGCGGCGAGGTTGAAGGCGGAACCGATCCACGTGTAGCCTGCTGACGATTGGAAATGCTCACTGATGGTGGGCAACGCTGTGGTGATGATGGTGATATCCATTGCAGCGAGGAAAACAGCCATCTGCAAGAGCGTTAGTGGCGATCATCGTGTAACATTTGGAGATCAACATACACCCAAGGCGAACATGATAATGGCGATCTTGGCCTTGCTTCTTTGCTCCTCGGGCGGAGGAGCATCGGGCGAATTTTCCACGACATCGAGGGGAATAGTGGCCATCCTGTCGGCCTCTGCTGAGGCGGCGCGAGAGGAACCTTTTGATGCAGTTTCTTTTTCATCGATCTCAGAAGTGACGTTTGTCGAGGCGGTGGGGGGCGGGACGGCGCCAGCGCCGGCCTCAGCCTCAGGCTCAGCTTTCATCGCGAATTCGCGATCCTCGTCGTACAGCGGAGTAGGAGGCGACATGGTGGCGAGGGAAGAGGAAGATGGAGGAAACAGTGCGGGGAAAGGCGCGTGGTTGAAAGGGCGAGCAAAAGTATTATACACGGCAGTCTCCCGATCGACGAGTCATAGCGCTCGGGCGGCCCCTCGGCTTCAAGGCGAGGCCGAGCGTGAGAGCCGCAGGATCGACGGTGAAAGGCACGCGAGCCAGTCGGCTGATGGCTAGAGAGAGTCGAGATCATTGCTAGGCAGCGCCCACGAACGCTGGCACGCTTCAAAGTCGGCTTTATCGGCATTAGGCTTCGGGAATATCGGCTAGAAGCGCGAGAGAAGAGGTGAGAGGCGAGAGAGAATGGGCTGGTTGGCGCATCTGTCTGTCCACCACCAGGGCGTAACAAGCTTCTGCCTTCCGCGGCCACTAGCCAAAAGCGGGCCGGCCGTTCACGACACAAAATCGGTCTTGCAAACTCCGACGAGCGGCCATCATCCAACCATCGACCTGTGCCTCCACGGCCGCCAACCACGCAATCAAGACATTCGTTTCAGCCGCACCCGTCCCGGCTTAAGCATAACGACGATCTCTTAGCACCGTGAAACGACGCGCACCACTCCAACCTCACCTCGCCCATCACCTCCCGCTTCATTTCGCACAGCCTGATGCATGCGCGCGCGTGCCTGAAACCGACTCCCCCTCGCTGCACGACGCGGGTAGGCGCCGTGCCGATCGAAACGGATGTCGACACAGCCGCTGGCGTTTGCGTTTCGCCCGTCCGCTTGCGTTTCGTTTTGCTCCGTCGTCGTCGTGCCATTTCGTGTCTAATGCGAACCGCTAATCTACATCCCCTGCCCTTTGAAATGCCGAGGGAGAACAATATCATAAGTTACGTAGTAAAGCAGAAACAGAGTCGTTAAGCAATCCCTTCTCTAGGGTGCAATTAAACAAAAGGGGGGGAAAGAGAAACGAAGAGCCTTGGTACAGCCTGATACCATTCTAGCCTTGACTGTGTATAATCTTCCTCTCTTTATAACGATGAAGGCGCGCAAACGGCCACACAGAACCCAGCCGGATATACCGATGAACGCCTTCGTAACGGTGGAATTTGCTGGCCAACTCACACGATGTAACCAGTCTTGACTGTATGAAGAGAAGAACAATGCAAGTGAGGAAAGGAGGAGCATCGAGCCAAAAACTAATAAAAGAACCCCGCTAATTCAGGAGGTTTGGAGGCGTGCATCATACAGCCATGCCGGGAACCGCCGGAAAAGGTGCTGGCGGGAGCGAATTCTCTGGTGCGAAGCCATTCTCGACAGGCGGGTTGAAGTGCCACCATCCGGGGTAAACTGAAAAGAGCAAAACATCAGTAGAAAGTGGAAACAAGAATGCAGCATTACTGCTGCTGCTCTTCTCCTTCCTCTTCCTGGGACAGCTGCTCACCGCCCTCTTGCTCCTGACGCTCGGCCTCCGCTAGCTTAGCATCTTCGTCGTTCCACCAGGCACGGAGCCTTTGCAATGGCCCACGGTTCAAGCGGTTGCTGAGCTCGCGATAGTTGTACATTTCGCCCCAGCAGTCGCGACCCCACTCGCACCCGGCCATGTTGACCACAAAGTCGCGCTCCTGTTCGTCGTAGTGAATCTTGGGGTCAAAGCCGTTATCATTGCACGCGCCGGGCGGGAACGAGTTGATCTTGCGCTGGCTGATGAACGCCACGTGCGGCCGCACCCATGGTTGATTCGCATACATGTACTCGAACGCATCCTGCTCCTTGTGCTCCCAGTCCATGTGTCGTTGTTCGTAATGCACCGGGTCCCACCACAGGTCCAGCAGGCGGTCGGTCCACGTACTGCGCCGGACGAAGAACGAGCCCAAGTTGAAGCCACCGCAGTCTTGAGGTATGATAACGTTGATCGAGGCGGGATCACCATCACCATTAACCGAGCGCGAGAGCGGATCAAGCCAAGGATCGTCGATCGGATGGGTGATGTTCAGTGGGTTGTAGTAATTGATATCGCGGTACGTGTTCGCGCCGAGTTCGTTAAAGATGTGGTTCTGCAACGAATAGTTCGGCTCCATGATAAAGGTGTTGAGATCAAGCCACCAGAACCTGACAAGTTAGCAGCGAAAACAAGGCTGAAAAAGACTACTCACCATTCGGCATCGGGATACTTGTGCATGGCGTTCCGGACGGTGTCGACCTTTTCCCAGCTCTCACGCCATTCGTGCGCATATCGCTTCTTCGTGCTCATATCCACGATCTCCAGCTCGTATCCCCACTTCTCGGCATACAGCCTCTTGTTCTTGACGCTGTCGCGTTCAATGGCCCATTCGCGCGCGCCTTTCCATTCCATGACGCCACCACCCACGTTCGCACCCAGCAATATGACAAACTTGCTTCCACCGCCGAGGTAAGATGTGTGGTTGTACCATCGCTGCAGGGCTGGGACTGTCAGTTACATGCGCGCTCGAATAATAGGTGTACTTACGAGTTATGTGGAAAACCATGTAGAAAAAAAGAGCAAGAAGAACCAACAAAAGGCGCAGCTTCAGTCCGCGCCCTCTTCCAAACAACCACGAAAGCACGCCCTTCACTCCGCCATTGCGCCTGGGCGAAAACGTCGCGCGACTAAACTTTTCCTTCTCCGCAGAGGTCACGCCCGACGGATGGATCCAAAGCGGCAAGCTTTGTGACCATCTCGACATGTGCCTGCTGAAGATGTTCCCGCGCGGCTTGAACCCTCTCACCTCTGCGCTCTTGGCTTGCGCTGAGCTCCAAGTGACGTTGTTTGCGCCGCCAATCATGGGGCTCGAGCGTCCGCTCATGTCGCCGAATGTAGGTGTAGGCAGACCTGGACTCGGCCAGCCTGTGCCGGGATTCGGTGATGGCGATCGCGAGAGAGACATGCCCGTAGCAGAATTGGGTGTTAGCAGGCCGGGAGTGCCAGGACCGACGCCTGGAGTGCCAGGAATTGGGGGCAGCGGCTGTCCAAAGCCTGCGCGAGCTGGCAGGCCGGAAGTCGCGCCCTGGTACGCGCTTCTGTTGGGACTGGATTCGCGTTGTAGGTTCAAGTTCGGGAGCGATTTGGCTGCGGAGGAGCGCCGTCGCCGGTGCTCGCTGCTGCTCGCAAAGGAAGATGGGGAAGCCACGATGAAGGAGGTGCGCGGCGGGCCGCGACGCTATGTACGTGGTAGGGCGAGGGGGAAGAAAGGGAGGAAGGCGCGCAGAGGGGTCCTGGCCGGAAATGGAATTGCCTGCGCGCGCAAAGATGAGACGCGACCTCGGTCCTCGATATGTGGCTTTTTTCGCGATTGATCGTCCGCTCAGACCGCGTCGCGCTCGTAGGTGAGGCTCGAATGGATGATATATCTTATGGAGCGGGTCGTGACTTAATTGGGCTTGTATAGACGGATGAGGGTGTCAGGGTCTCGCAAGGACAGGGATGTGGGCACGGCGAGGCGATTGCAGGTGAGGGCGCGGAAGAAGTGAGACGGCGGGCGTTGGGCGCGGTGAGATATTATGATTGCGAAAGAAACGGCGCGGCCATGTTAGCGGGGCAGCAGAAAGGGCCGTTTGGCGGGTGATTGCGAGATAACATGGCATCTTACTACATAGCTACTCCGTACTGTCCGCGCTGGCTGCTAATGTTCACGGCCTCGGTTCGTATCTTAGCTATGCTCATGCTACTTCGTACACTAACTACTTCGTATCTTCCCGCACATGGCCTGGCGCACATCCCCCAGCATCGTGTCTCAGTCACCGCCCTTGCAGTTCTTACCTACCACACCCGCCCTCTGCCTTACGATAGCGATGCCACCGGAGATGAGCGACTGGAGGCGAGATGACTCGGAGAAGATGACTTCTGGGGGCGCTGCGAACCTCTACGCGTCCTACAGGGTGGTGACAGCGGGAGGCCTCGCAGCGATCAGCGCTCTCCTGAAGGACAGTTGCCAAATTGTCTTCACATCACCTAGCAAAATCTCCTCTCCTTGCTGACGCTCTCCGCATCCACTCCACCCGTTGAAAGCCCGGTGCAGCATGCGCACATGGCTCCCTCAGACCCATGACGCCATTGGAGCGGTGGAGCGCGTCTCGACCTCGACCAAGTCGTGGCCGGCAGGTACAAGAAGAATCGATGTTGTCGCGCGCGCAGGCAGCCTTTTTATGCCGATCTCTCCAGGCTCGTTGCTAATCATAGCTCAACCCCATCTTTAGCGCCGGCACGTTGAGGCTCCTGGCCAGACTGCACGATGGCATTCCGAGCGGTTTCCCGGCAGGGAATGGCCGGCTTAAGCGAGTCTGATCTTCGCCAGGCCTCGTTCCGCAGGCGCTTCCACGTCCAACCATCGCCATGGTTCTCGCAGCGCCTACAACGCCGTCGTCATCCCTCAAAGGTAGCGACATGACTGACCCCGCTGGTCCACCAATGATTTGCGTGTCCCAAGTAGTACCTAACCTGCGCTGTGGCAGCATAATCAAGGCGAGGCGGCCAAAATGGATCTGGCCGTCCTGCTTGCTCGATCAGTTGCTTCAGAATCTCCCGTGGGACGACGTCTCGTGCTCTCGTAACAAGCCTTTTCTTTTCTTCCATGCCATCTCCAAAAAGTTTTGCTGTCACGGCCTCGCCCTCGTTTCTCTTTCGGTCGGAGTTTTGCTTCCTTTGCCAACAATAGACACCACACGCTATTGTGTTTCATTTCAGCTCGTTCACTTCTCGACACGCGATAATGTCTCTTTCGATCACCTAACATTCTTACCGTTTCTTTAGACTTTCTGTCGACTTCAGCAACAAAGAGCGACATAACCCACTTTCTTTGTGCCAGCGCAGGGCGCCGCATCAACCAACATGGCCACTCTGCACGTTCCCAACACCTTCAACAACATAGACTCGAAGACCGAAAACCTGGATGACCCCAAGGCTCAGAGAATAACCCGATTCCCAGCCGCAGCGGACTTTCGGTCACCAAAGCAACCCCCGTCGACCTCGGACAGCTGGGGTAACGAGAGTGTTCCCCCACCTTACAACAACATCGACCCGACGGATGTAGCATCTTATCAAGCCCAGGCAACCCGAGACTGGGCATACGATGCATCCCGGATTGCAGCACGGAATGCACTGCAGAAAAGATTTTCGATCGGTAACACAGCACGACAAAAGTCCAAGAAGAAACCAAAACAGCAAACTACCATCACGGTCGATACGAGTTGCTTGGCTCACCAAGGCGAGGTACCACGACAGATATTTCCTCAGGCAGGAAAGGAGGATGCGGTGATCTATATCAACGAGGCTGATATGACGTCTTCGGAAGAACGCGATGCGTGGAGCAAGTCGAAGTGGATGCGAAAGCTTGGATTTGGAGGGAAAAAGGAAGAGTCGGAGAGAATCGCCCCAGTGTACGAACTGCAGTCCCAACCGGATAGGACGCCTTTGCCGTACGACAATGGCTTTCGCTTCAAAACAAAAACTTTGAGAGCCAACCCACCGCCGCAAGCACTCCCAGTACCGACATCACTCCCTGTTCCGAGTAGCCCCACGCTCGAAGCTGCCAATCAGCCAAATCCCTCGCGTTTATCTTTGTCGGACATCTCTCCCTCGGACCGTCCCATCACCATTGGACTTTCAGTATCCCCAGAGCAAGCATCGGAATATCAGGCAAGCCCAGACCCAGGCTCTGCTCATCCAAACACGTATCTCGATACGAACCGACGCATGTCTATTGGCGGAGCCTCAGTGGATACACCAACGATCGTCGTCACGCCAGCGCAGGAGAATTCGGGCTGGCTATTGCCTCCTAATAACGGACTCCATGCCCCTAGACCTGCATCGAGTGTTTATTCTCGAGGAACAAATTGCTTTACGCTTTACAACAACCTCAATTTGAAAGATGCGCCCCCAGTCCCCGCTCTTCCGCCACACATGTTCGCTCATAAAGAATCGCCTCGAGAGATGACAAGAGAGTTTGATGTGCCAGAACATCGAAGGACTCCTGGCGGCTATGGAATTCAAGGATCGCCTCAGTACAGCCCATCAATTGAGGATACGCCCAAGAGAAAAAGGATAATGTCGGGGCAGACTGAAGGGACTATGTTTGAGGAGGACATGACGCCTACTTCTGCGAAGACGGAGGTAAGAGGTCCTAATGGCCTCTACGTCGATACCAATATTCCGCCAACTCCTCGTCGTTCTCAAGGTTGGTGGAATGTCATCACCACCCCATTTGCGATGACACCAAATCGCTGGAAGTTCAGTCCGAGCAGCGAAGCGAGCACTCCGGACGTACCGATGGTCCCAGCTGCGGCTAGTTTTTCTGGTGTTCAAAGGCAACAATCTCTTAAGCCGCGGACTCTGGCCTCGCCGGATGCAAGGTTCAGCGTAGCAACTTGGGAAAGGAACTCTCCAGATTCGACACCTCGGATGCACGATGATCTTGGAATTTACAGAGCACCAGATTTCTCGTCATCGCCATCACCACCCACGGAAGATTTCCATGACGATGCGGACAATCAGGGATCTGGGAAAGCGCAGGGCTCAGGCAGTGGACAAGGCCCGGTGGCTGGGATGCAGGGATCGGCGGCGGCTAAAGCTGATAGCCCGCCACCTGCGACAATCAAGTCGAACCAGAACAGCCCGCATAATGTCTACATCGTCAACAACTACTCTCACACTCAAAACATACAGCAGTCTGAGGGGACCATTACCAGGAGCGGCACTTTGAAGAGCACAGACACGATCCCCGTACTTGGAGTTGCTTCCCTTGGCACGGTCCTATCGGCTCGCGCCGTGCACGAACCCCACAACCCTAATGCGCAGTACCTGAGCAGTGGTCGTACAGCTGCACTTGAGACTGCAACTCCTCCAATGGTGTCCGCAGAGCGTCGGCCGAGCGCGCCTCATGATATTTCGGTTCCTTACTTCGCGCCGCCGCCCAATTACCTGCACCCCGAGTACCCTCAACAAGCCTACACGCAACATGGCTACCCGCAGCACGGCTACTCGCAGCACAGCGCGCACGACTACCAGCATCACGGTTACCAACATTATGCCGCCGATGCCCCACCATCACCCCGGGGAGGTACCCGGAGGCCATTTCCCAAGGATGGACGCATCCACGAATACGAAAAACCCGTGAAACCTGCAAAGCCCGCTCGCCAGAAGGGTGCAGGTGGATATTGGAGCTTGGCAAAGTTTTTTAGAGGAAACAAAACTGGACAGGCCTCTCAGGTGGCCACTAACCCCACAAAAAAGAGGAGAAGAAGATGGTGTTGCTGGTGTTGCCTCCTTTTTCTCATTCTTTTGGTTATTATGGCCGTTCTTCTTGGAATATTAATACCACGGATGCATCACAACGAAACGGCGGATGTACAGTCCCAATGGCTCAACTTGACTGGATATCCACCGATTCCTACCGGCGTTGCCACTATCGCTCGACCGAACAACAATCACGCTGAGAGCGGCTGCGTATCTCCACAAACCATGTGGAGCTGTGACGTGCCAAAGGAAGAGCAAGCGGGTTTGGCTCCGAATGATCCAAGCCAACCGAACTTCAAGCTTCAAATCCAGTTTGTGAACGGGACCGTTTCTGACGTGTCGGCTCTGCAGCCCAAGAAAGCGGTCGTTAGGCGCGCCAATGCACCAACTGCTGACCCTGCTATGCCGGACTTGGAGGATCAAGCTTTCCTAGGTAACACTACGGATGGCAACAGCAAACCGTTTGTTGGGGAGGAGACGCCATTCTTTATTTCCTTCCTCACAGGTGACCATGTGTCGTCGCGCCGTGTCAAGCGTGCCAATGACGACGACAGCTCACCTACTACAAGTGAGACCTCTTCCACTACTAGACGTAGCTCGAGTGCAACGTCGTCCACCAGACACGCCTCATCCAAGACTGCTAGCAGTACAGCAGCGGCCACCAGCTCCTCGTCTGGCAATTTAGCTTCATTTATCCCCGCTCCGGACATAGCCTCTGACGGTACTGCTGCTGCTGCCAATATCTTTCCATTTCCGGAAAACCAACGCCTCAGGTTGTACAACCGTGGCCAAGCAGATGAGCACTACGGCTTCTACACATACTACGACCGCTCGATCTTCCTCAAAAACAACATTGCCTCTAACAGCAGTGACACGGGCGAGTTGGTTTCGGATCAGAATGGCGGGTCCGCCAAAGATGCTGCGCGGGTGCGCTGTACATGGAGACAAACCAGATACTTGGTGCAGATATGGACAAACAGCGAAAGCAGCAAACCTCTCCTGTTGTCCGCCAGCACAGCTACTTCGACGGCATCAGCCTCTTCCGCGACGTCTACGGCCCAACCGGCCACCGATTTCAGTCGACCTGGCTCTTTTCCATATCCAGTCACCATTACGTTGGATCGTCACGGTGGTAACATCACTGAAAAGTCGATTTACTGCTACGGTATGGATGATGACACGAAGATCCTCAAAGATCAGGTGAAGTTCCAGCTGGAGAACAGAAACTTTGGTGGCTCGTTAGTGAATCCCGCGCAAGGCCCATTTGGAGGTGTCAACGTTTCTATTGCCGATGGTGGACCTGGTGGTATCGATGGTGGGACCGGGGGGTGCGGTTGTCAGTGGAGGAATTGGGAGACCAGGTGAAGCGTTTACGAAGTATGGTTTTTATGATTTTTGAAGGATTCTAGTTTAGTATTGCTATCATGCTGGCATGTTAATAATGATTTTGAATGCGTTCATAGGAATGAATTTCGGATTTTGAAAAGTGAAGGCCGACTTGTATCAAACACCCTGCGGATACTTAAAGTTGAAGTGGACCCAACTTCGGTGTTTCGGGGAACACAGAGGCGAGCTGTCCTCCGTCATCAGCTCCCGCTGATCACGACTGCTTTCCGCAGCAAGACAAATGCCTCCACGCATTGCGCGACAACGATGAGAGGACTTTGGGCCCTGCCCGCACTCGTGCGCCTGACGGTTGCCAGCCAACATTCATTCAGCGTGCACGACGATTTGCTCGCGTTTCCGCAGGTACGGATAGCTGGCCTCAACTGACCGCGGCACCACCGTCTTCACCACGCAACTTGATTGACGTTTTGGCAGTACCGAGTCGTCTTTACCGAATCTGGAATTTCGGAAGAGCACGCCGCAGCCTTTTTTGCCTCCACGAAAGAGCGCGACGATGCGTCATCACCAACGACCGCCGAGCTTGCTCACACGACGGACGGAGGTGCGCCTAATCCGTTCAAGGGGGCCGTCGGGGACGACACGGAAGGCGAGGATGAGGTAGCAGCAACCTATGAGCGCATGGTGCTGGACTCGTATCCTTATCTCTGCCGCATCCCCATAGTCGAAACGGAGGACGACAACACCAACGCGAGCAGCAATGCACGCGACCCAGTGGAAGAAGAAAAGGAGTTGGCACGCGCAAGCGACCGAGGCTGGGAGCTGTTGCGGGGAATGCAGGACAACTGTATCTACTTTCTGAGCGGCTGGTGGAGCTACAGCTTCTGTTACAACAAAGGCGTCAAGCAGTTCCACCAGCTCCCGCCTGGTAGAGGAGTTCCGATGTACCCGCCCGTTGAAGACGAGTCTGTTCACAGTTTCATACTGGGCAAGTTTCCGAAGGATAAGAAGCAGAAGAAGAACCAGGAGGTGGACGATGAAGGTCATGGCAGCGACGAGGGCTCCGCCACTGGAGAAACGAGTGTGGCTAAGCTCGAGACCAAGGGAGAGACGAGGTATCTCGTGCAGAAGCTCACAGGCGGCACGACTTGCGATCTTACGGGCAAGGACCGAAAGATCGAGGTGCAGGTAGGCCACCTTTGCCCGGAAGCAGAAAGACTTAGCTGACAGAATAGTTTCACTGCCACCCCAACACGCCGGACCGCATCGGCATGATCAAGGAAGTCAGCACGTGTGCCTACCTCATGGTGATTTACACGCCGCGCCTCTGCAATGACGTTGCCTTCCTGCCGCCGCAAGAAAACCGCGCACACCACATCGCCTGCGCACTAATCCAGTCCTCCACCGATGCAGGCCTATCGCAATCCACAACCAAACCCAAGGACAACGAACCCAGTATAGAGGAAATTCAAGCTCTCCTGGGCCATGATGGCCAAAACGAAGGTGATATCTCGGCCGCTGTATTAGAAGCTCTGGGTTATGGAGCGGCGGCATCTATGCCGGTGATTGGGGGGACTGTGGTGGGCGCGCAAGCGCTCGTTGGCTCGCCAGGAAAGGTCATTGAGAAGTCGGTTGTGGTGGGCGGTGGAAAAGAGACGCTACTAGCGACGGTGGCTGAGAGCGACGGGCGTGGCAATCAAAAGGTCATGAGCGCGGAACAGCTGCGCAAGCTCGATATAAAAGATCCAAAGGACGTGGACGATTTGCGGAAGAGGCTGGGGAACATGGCTGGCGATAGGGGCTGGAAGCTCGAGCTGGTAAACACGCCTAGGGGTAGAGAGTTTAGGGGAATCCTGTTGGATGGTGATGAGGATGAAGGTGAAGACGAGGGGACAGCACAAGAGAAGGGCGAAGCAGAAGGTATACAAGGCAGCGAAGAAGAATATCGTCAGGAAGACGAGGGACAGGGCAGTGAGGAGACCTTCTTCAAAGAAGAACTTTAGCCTTCTATTGCAATCTGGAGTTTGGGCGTTCGCTGTACATGTTAGTTAGACGTCAAGCCAAGCGTATTAGAGTCCTGTTTTGTCGCGTTAGTTGCCTGAGGCAGGATGGCCGAGCTCCGACCAAGCTCCATCATCGTCAGCTGCGACATCACCGTTTCAACACCAACTTTCACTTATATCCCTCCCAAACCAGTCGCTGCCTTTCGGCTTTTACAGACTCATCCAAAGCGCATCCAATCTGGAGCTGTCGCGTATCCACCGCAGCGGCTATCACCACGAGTTCCCCGAGCACCAACCACCCCCGGAAGGCCCATTCTACGCTGAGGACACAATCGGCCAGTTCAGCCCGTCCGCAATGGCGTCATACTTTCTCGACCTGGTCTATTCTTTGACCAATTGCATGTCATGTTTTCCCGGCTCGCCGCAGCTGAAGATAAACAGCCGGAGTTTCAAAATACTACGGCTGCTAGGAGAGGTAAACGCGACGATGGCATAGAGCAAGGCGACGGCTGACGATGCTATCTACAGGGCGGCTTCTCGTATGTCTACCTCGTTCAAGACACGTCGGGACAGAACCTTTACGCGCTGAAGAAGATACGGTGTCCCTTTGGGCAGGAGTCGGTCTCGCAAGCGCTCAAGGAAGTCGAGGCATACAGCCTCTTCGCGCCACACCCAAACATTATCCATAGCATCGACCACAGCATCGCGTCAGACCGGTCTGATCCCGGCGCGAAGACGGTCTATATCCTGCTGCCATACTACCGGCGAGGCAACCTGCAGGACCTGATCAACGCGAATTTGGTCAACCACACGCGTTTCCCGGAGCGTAGGCTCATGATTCTGTTCCTGGGCGTATGCCGCGCGCTCAAGGCGATGCACCAATACAAGGTCAAGGGTGGGCCAGGCGGCGCCGCCAGCCAGGGGAACGCGGCGCGGGTGCGCAAGGAGGCGGCACGGGCGGACCAAGACGCGGCCGCGGAGGCTGGTTCACGGCGGGGCAAGGGCAAGAACAGGGCAGAGGACGATGAGGAGGCGGCGGAGCCGTTGATGGACGACGAGGTCACGGCAAGCCAGGAGGGCGTGGCGCCGGGTGAGCTGAGGGCGTACGCGCACAGGGACATCAAGCCGGGTAGGTTCACGGGGATGCAGATGGGCAGGGACATGGGCTAACGCAGACAGGCAACATCATGATCGCGGACGACGGCAAGACGCCAATTCTTATGGACCTTGGCTCTCTGGCACCATCGCCCATCCCCATCACGTCAAGGAGCCTGGCGCTGCAGGTGCAGGACACGGCGGCGGAGCACAGCACCATGCCGTACCGGGCACCGGAGCTGTTTGACGTGAAGACAGGCAGCACGATTGACACGGCAGTGGACGTGTGGTCGCTGGGATGCACGCTGTACGCATGCCTGGTGGGCAAGTCGCCGTTCGAGGCGCGTTCGGAGGAGACGGGCGGCTCGCTCAGTCTCTGCGTGCTCGGCGGAGACTGGCGTTTCCCGGACGACACGCCCGCGCAGCAGCACGGCAAGCAAAAGGCGGCAGCGGCTCCTGCGCAGCCGAACGAGCATCAAATCAGCGAGAGCGTCAAGGAAATCGTGCGCAAGTGCCTGAGCGTGGAGCCAGCCGAGCGGCCCGACGTGGACGAGCTGATGGGTCTGGTGGAGGAGGTCATCGCGCAGCTGCCAGAGGACGGGTCGGGCGAGTAAGAGCTCGCGGCTCGGTGGTGAGAATTGGGGAGTGCGGCTTTGATACCCGGGCTCGGGCTGGCGTCAGGATGGTGTGCTCTAATACGTATAACGCAATGTCATGGGTTTTGGTGTGTATCTGCGGGGACAACGCGACGACCTTCCTCATGCGGCTGGATGAGCTGTATATCAGGTCGCATCTCCCCATCTGCGCCGTCTTGGCCCGCGCCATCGATATCGCCTTCCTCGCGTGCAACCTGACAGCTTCCTCTCCGGGCCAAGTGCTGCCGGTACGTATCTCGTCGCACACAACAATGCACTCTGCGTATAAAGCGGCCGGCGCGCTGCATTTTGGCTGTTCCTGGTGCTACCGCAGTTCGCTGACCCACGACGATCATGGCAGCCCGCGTTCGCGCCTCCGCCCCACCCCTCTCCCCCTCACCAATCCGCCCATTCCGCAGCACCATCCCTTCGTTGCGGATATATCTGTTTCTCCTCGTCCTCTCCTCGCTCGCAATGACTATCCGCGCCGCAAAGTTTACGCCCGAGGTGCTGCTGAGCGCGCCGCGGCGGTCGTCCGGCGTGCCGAACCCCGCCGACGGCTCGCACGTGCTGTACACGGTGTCGACGTACTCGTTCGCGGAACACAAGAGCTCGGCCGAGGTGCGCGCACTCGATGCCAAGTCTGGCGAGAGTACGGTGCTCACGGATAAGGAAGGTGCAGCTGAGCCGACGTGGTTGGGCGATGAGGGCGACGTGTTGCTGCTTGTGCCGGGCAAGAACGGGACTACGGATGTGGTAGTGGGAAAATGGGATGATTTTGAGAATAGGTGAGAGGAATTGTTTCGTTTTGTTTTGTTTCGATTTGCAATTGGTGTTGTTTCAAACATGGTCTGACGTTAAAAACAGCTACACGGCCGGCACCATTGATGGCTCGGCCAGCAGCGTCAAAGTAGCCCCCCTGGGCGATGGCAAGTTCGCCTTCGCCGTGGTTGCAACGGCCCAGCCAGACGGTAGTATCTATAACTCGGAAAAGGCGCCAAAGAAGCAGACAACCGGCCGGCTGTACCAGGCCATCTTCGTGCGGCACTGGGACACATGGATCACCAAGAACCGCAACGCCATCTTCTACGGCACGTTGGCCAAGGGCGACGATGACAAGTACAGCCTCTCGCCGCTGACTAACGCGCTCAAGGGCACGCCACTTGAGAGCCCTGTCCCTCCTTTCGGCGGCACCGACAATTATGATATTAGTAGTACTGGCATTGCGTTTGTGGCCAAGGACCCGGAGCTCAACCCCGCCATCTACACTAAGATCAACGTGTACATTGTGCCGCTGAGCACGTTCACGGAGACGACGCCGCCGGCGCCGGTATTGGTGCAGACACACGGCTTCGAGGGGCAGAGCACGTCGCCTGTCTTCTCGCCCGACGGGAAGCAGCTTGCGTTCCTGCGCATGAAATCCGTGCAGTACGAGTCGGACAAGCTGCAGTTGTTTGTGGTGCCGGATGTGCATAACGCCGCGTGGGTCATTAACGCGTTCGGCTCGCCCGACGGCAAAGGCATTTGGGACCGCAGTCCGTCAGCTGTAGCATGGAGCGCTGACGCGAAGACGCTGTATCTCGTGGCCGAGAACATCGGCCGCGTCGCGCTGTACAAGTACCCCACGCCACTGAACCCGGACAACTGGAACGGCGCCCCGACTCTCGTGCTCAACGATGGCGCAGTATCAGACGTCCGGCCGCTCGCCGACGGCGACGTCTTCATCTCCGGCTCCAACTTCGTGGACAACAGCGTCTACTCGCGCTACCATGCATCCAGCAACAGCACCTCGCAAGTGTCGTCAGCGTCGAAGAACGGCGCGGTCTTCGGCCTCTCGCGCGACCAGGTCTCGGAGATCTGGTTCCCGGGCGCGGCCAACCACACGCAGATCCACGCGTGGGTGATCAAGCCCTCGAACTTCTCCCAGGGCACCCGCTACCCCGTCGCGTACCTCATCCACGGCGGCCCGCAAGGCGCGTGGGAAGACGCATGGAGCACGCGCTGGAACCCCGCCGTCTTCGCCGAGCAAGGCTACGTCGTCGTTCTGCCCAACCCCACCGGCAGCACGGGGTACGGCCAAGCGCTCACCGACGCAATCCAAGGCCAATGGGGCGGGACGCCGTACCAAGACCTCGTCAACGGCTGGGACCACGTCGTCAACCACCTCTCGGACATCGCGGACACAGACCGGGCCGTCGAGCTGGGCGCCTCCTACGGCGGCTTCATGACGAACTGGATCCAAGGGCACCCGCTCGGCCGCGCCTTCAAAGCGCTCGTCACGCACGACGGCGTCTTCAGCATGGCCGGTCAGCTCAGCAGCGAGGAGCTCTGGTTCCCCGAACACGACCTCAACGGCCGCTACGACGCGCACCGCGCCGACTGGCTGCGATGGGACCCCTCGGCGCACGCACACAACTGGGCCACGCCCCACCTCATCATCCACAACGACCTCGACTACCGCCTCACGCTCGCCGAGGGCTTGGCCGCCTTCAACGCGCTCCAGCGCCGTGGCGTCGCGAGCGAGTTCCTCTCGTTCCCGGACGAGAACCACTGGGTCATCAAGCCGGAGAACTCGCTGCTCTGGCACGCGGCCGTCTTCGACTGGGTTAATCCCCGTGTGGGGCTGCCGGGGTTGGGCGAGCAGAGTGCGTATGTGCGGGAGTTGAGGGAGCAGGCCGAGGGGAATAGGGACAGCGATTTAGGGAGGACGCTGCTGTAGTGCGCGCTGCCTGCTTACCTGCCAACCTACCTACCCACCTACCCACCCACCCACCTACCTACCTACCTACCTACCTACCTACCTACTCGAAAACGACATGAGCTTTGACGTATGAAGGTATCACGATCAGCTACCTAGTTCTATGGGTAGATACAATCATAATTTATATATATTCTTTGCAACCCACTCACACTCGCCATAAAGCTAGTTGAAGAGTAAAACTCTAAAGAACGTCTTTTTTTAACCCATTATAAAGGTGAAAAGCATCGCAATAGGAAGTAGATTCGGGATATTTACAGATAAATTCAGGGCGGTGTTTTATTGGAATGCTTTGCTACTGTAAGTACATGTTTGCTGCTTGCCTCTTTGTATAGATAGGGCTTTGTTTTTTCCAATTCTATGAAGCGCTTTCTGTCGTCGTGGGATGATGGATCTCATGTTGTGACGTTTGAACATTCAGCACCTTAGTTCATACACCACCCGCCGAGATATGAGAATGTGGAACACATCCACCTATACATACTCACGTAAACAAGGTAGAATAAGCTCAAGATTAATCTCACAAAAGCAACAGCCTCACAGTTCAGTGGCAAAGAAACGTAGCTAGAAGCTGGATATCGAATTACCAGAGCGAGCCCATCGGGCAGCTATCTCCGCCGTACTACTCAAGCCGGGAGGATATATAATGGTGCAAACCAACAATAACAGTAGAAAAACAATGAACAAACTTTTTTAACCATACCCCTAACCCAACCGTTGACCCTTTTGTTGACCTTTTTTGACCGTTCTTTCTTCAGACTGCACAGAGCCTACTTACCGTGACATCACAACACAACAGGCTTAGAAGGTGACCTTCTTGCCCTTGAAGTCTCCGAAGCCACCGCGGTTGGTGGAACCGCCGAAGCCGCCACGGCTGCCGCCACGTCCACCGCCACGGCCACCAAAGCCACCACGGCTGCCACCACGGCCACCGCCGCGACCGCCGAAGCCTCCGCCACCGCGGCCACCGAAGCTACCGCCACGTCCACCGCCACGGCCACCACGGCCACCGGCACCACCGTCAGTGGGGCGGGCGCTGGCGAAGTCGAGACGGATGGGACGGCCAGCGACCTCGGCACCAGCGCAAGCATCGAAGGCAGCCTGGGCCTCCTCGACGGAGCTGAAGCCAACGTAACCGAAGCCCTTGGGGTTGCCAGTCTCCTGGTCAGTGGGGAGAGAGACACGGGTGATGGTGCCGTACTCGGCGAACAGGTTGCTGATGTCGTCGGTGGTGGCATCGAAAGAGATGTTGCCGACGAAGAGGGTGTCGGAGGGGTCGCTGGCAGAGTCACCGAAGCGGCTGGCACGGTCGTTGGCGCGCTGCCTGTTGTTGTCGCCGTTGTCGGCACGGGGAGTGCTGAAGTCGACGTTCAGGTTACGGCCATCGAGCTCGGCACCCTTCTTGGCGGCGAGGGCATCGGCAGCAGCCGAGACCTCCTCGAACTCAACGTAGCCGAAGCCCTTGGAACGGCCGGACTGGCGGTCGGTGATGATGCGAACACCCTTGATGGCACCAAACTCCTCAAACTCACGCTGGAGCCACTCCTCATCGACGTTCCAGCTCAGGTTGCCGACGAAAAGGTTGGCGACAGCGTTGGGGTCAGAAGGAGCAGCAGTCTTGGACTTCTTCGCAGCAGGCTCAGCCTGGGTCTCGGCCTTGCGCTTCTTGGGAGCGCTCTCCTCAGAGGAGCTGGTCACGGCAGCGTCAGACTCAGAGTCGGAAGAGTCAGAGTCGGACTAAGAGTTGTTAGTGTTGAACGTTAACTTTGAATGACGAGTATACTCACAGAATCGGCCTTCTTGGCCTTGGCAGGGGCCTCGTCGGAGGACTCGGAGTCAGAGTCAGAGTCGGACTCAGACTCAGACTCGGAGCTAGACTCCTTCTTAACGGCCTTGGTGGCCTTGGCCTTCGGGGCCTCCTCCTCGGAAGAAGACTCGTCCGAGTCGGACTCGGAGTCAGAGCTGGAGGACTCCTCCTTCTTAGCAGCCTTGGCCTTGCCGTTGACCTTAGCAGTCTTGGGAGCGGGAGCCTCCTCCTCAGAAGACTCGGACTCAGACTCAGACTCGGAACTGGAAGAAGACTCCTCCTTCTTGGCGGCCTTCTTAGAGACAGGCTTGACCTCTTCCTCAGACTCAGACTCGCTGCTGTCGGAGTCGCTGTCCATGTCGGTGTCGCTGTCCGACTCAGGCTCAGGAGTAGGCTCCTTCTTGGACTTCTTGCTCTTCTTGTCACCCTTGCCAGCGGAGGCCTTGGCAGTCTCCTTGCTCTTGGACTTCGGCGACTGGGAAGCCTTGGTCACGCGAGAGTCCTTGACGGCGGAGAGGGCCTTGTTCTTGGGAGCCTCGGCCTTCTTGATGGTGTCCTTCTTGGAGGACTTCTCGATCTTGGTCTTGCCCATTGTGGATGGAGGTAGGGATCTAAGGATCTAGGACTGAGAACGGTTAGTCGAAGAACGTGATGAGTAAAAGCGCAATGAGCGATGAGCGAGCTAGCTCGCAGCCGACAACCCTCAGAGTAATGCCAACAGTGCGTGAAGTGGAGGAGCGAAGCTCCAGCTTTTCAACAGGATCTCTCAAACGTGCGCAAAGCCCACAGCCCTCGAGTACCGCGCGAAGCGGATTTGCCCTCAAGCCCTCAAGCCCACAGAGCAACCTTCAAGGCGGCGTGTTCCCACAAGAGCCAAGAGGTTGCCGTCTCAAAAAGCCCACTGTAGTCACAAGCCCGGAGGAAAGTGATCTGGATGGCGCGCACACTCTAATGAAGCGCGATGGAAGATTGACCCACGAACCGACTGATGTGTTTGTCTCGAAAGCCCACAAGAAATGCTCCGATAAATGTGACCGAAGCGAACCCTCAGTGAAAAATGTGCGGCGACAGAAGATTGTTGGAGAAGAGAGGAAGGAAAGCTGGACGCGCGCGCGTTTTTATCGCCTCGCATGAAAATTTCGAGCTTGGACCAGTGGCAGAAGGGTCTTTTTGCGCTCACCGCCCGACGCCTCGCGACTCGCGCGTTTTTAGCGACCAAGCGACGGCCAGGCGGCTCGGATCACCTTTGAATGCTGCCCTCCCCACCCCGCAATGCTTCGACCATGAACATGGGCCCGCCTTCGCACAAGCCGCGCAAGAAGAAGGCCGACAGCGCCGTTCTCGCCAACCCTCGCCATGGCACCGTCCTGGCCGACGACAAAGGCCACATCACCGCTCCGGGCTTCCCTCTCGTCGCCTTTCTGTGGCCCGCCAAAGGAACAGTGACCCAATGGGTCGTGCTGCCCCTCGTCCTGATGGCCGTGGGCCTTTTCCGCTGGGCCACTGCTTTCTGGGGATATTCTGGTAAGTAAACATCTAGCCTTCCTTGAATTCAATGCTAACATACGCCGAAGGCTTCCAAAAACCACCCATGCACGGCGACTTCGAAGCGCAACGTCACTGGATGGAGGTTACTACCAATCTCCCCATATCCCAATGGTACTTCCACGACTTGGAATGGTGGGGTCTGGATTACCCGCCGCTCACGGCATACCATAGCTGGCTTCTTGGGAAGATGTGAGTATCGTACGATGGAATTGCTTTTTCAGTGCTAACTGAAGCAGCGGTCAGTCAATTGACCCATCCTGGTTTGCCCTGTATACCTCTCGTGGCCTCGACGACCCCACGTTGAAGATCTTCATGCGCGCGTCCGTCTTCGTCTCCGAGTATCTGATCTACATCCCCGCGGCCATCATCTTCCTCCGGCGCTACTCTCGCCTGCAAGACGTCAACACGTGGGAATACTCGATCGCGCTCGTTGCGATTCTGATGCAGCCGGCGACAATCCTGATCGACCATGGCCACTTCCAGTATAACACGGTCATGCTTGGCCTGGTGCTTGCTAGCATGTCTAGCATGGTCGCGGGAAGGCCCATGTGGAGCTGCGTGTACTTTGTTGCAGCGCTCGGATTCAAGCAGATGGCGCTATTTTATGCGCCAGTTGTCTTTGCGTATCTGCTTGGTGTCTGCCTCTTCCCTCGCATCAACATCCTTCGCTTCATTGGAATCGCTCTGTTTACGGTCCTATCGTTTGCGATTCTCTACGCTCCACTCATCCTGGGCACGCTTCATAACTGGCAGAACGGGTTGTCTGTCCGGGACTTGCCGGCGCCTCCTCTTCTCTCCGCGCTCCCGGTCGAGCTGGATGAGAAGGCCTGGTATTATCCGGTTGTGCTGGTGCTCGCGCAGTCCGTCCACCGCATCTTCCCCTTTGCGCGCGGATTATTCGAGGACAAAGTAGCCAACGTGTGGTGTGCGATCCACACGTTCCACAAGCTTCACGTCTATCCTAGTGCTTTGGTCCAGCGCGCCGCGCTCCTGGCGACCAGTGCTGCCATTGCGCCTCCTTGCCTAATTCTGTTCCTGAAGCCGAAGAAGGAGCTGATTCCTTTCGCGTTCGCCGCAACCTCCTGGGGTTTCTTCCTGTGTTCATACCAAGTGCATGAGAAGAACGTGCTTCTTCCGCTCCTGCCGATGACGGTCCTTTTGGGGGCGGAGAGCGGATTGACGCCCTCCACCCGTGCCTGGGTAGGATTGGCCAACATGCTGGGTTCATGGACGATGTTCCCGCTGCTCAAGCGTGATGAGCTGCGCGTGCCGTACTTTGTCGTAACCCTGCTATGGGCCTATCTGATGGGCTTGCCGCCGACGTCGTTTTCGATCTTCCGCAGCGACCGGCCAGGCCATCTCAACATTCTCTCGAAGCTCATTCACCTGGGCCTGTACGTCGCGATGGTCGCCTGGCACTACGCGGAAGCGTTCGTCCCCCCGCCCTCCGACAAGCCGGACCTATGGGTCGTGGTCAACGTGCTAATCGGAGCACCCGGCTTCGGGCTCTGCTACCTCTGGTGTTTGTGGAATTTGCTGGTCAAGAGCCAGCTCTTTGGGGGCAACGGCTCCGTGTCCACGGCCAAAAAGACGCAGTGATAGACGCTTGCATTTCTTATGTACGCTGCCCATCAGATATACCCGGCAAGCGCTGCATGCAGTTAGAGGGGAGTTTTGTGCGGGAGGAAGTACGCGGGTAAAATAATATGAAAACATATGATTGAACTTGGAATCCTCCACTTGATAATTATTGTGCCAACGCCTGCCCCATGCTATGTTTTGTTGTACAGTTCTCCCATGCCAGCCAGCCAACCAGCCAACCAGCTAAGCTGCTGCTGCTTATGCTTCTTCTTCAAGGCAAGCTGAAACCGTACCCAGCCATGCAGCTCTTGTATTTCGCGACGAGGTCCTGGCACTCTTGCTGCGCGTTGTCGCTGTTGGAGAAGAGCATGCACTCGTCGCGGGCGGCCTTTTCGTCCTTGCACACGCAGCAGGGCTGCCAAACCAAGCCGTTAGCGCCCATTGGCGATTGCAAGTGCTCCGGTACAGTAGAGCGCCGCGAGCTAGGTACGCACCTTGGGTTTGTTCTCGCTGGCCGTGCTGCTGCCAGCGGTCTTGACGTCTGCGCCGAGGTTCGCCGCCGCGGCGGGGGCTGTGCGTTGCGCGCTGCTGTCAGCTGTTGTGCTGCTGCTGTGCGGGAGTAATGCGGGCAGCTGGGCTAGGGACGCCTTACTGGTGGCTTGCGCGGAGGCCATGCTGGTGCGGTGCGGGTGTGTAGGGTGTGAGGTGAGGTGTGGTGCGTAGGTTGCGGTTGCGATGCGACAGCTTCCGAGGCGTCTTAGCAATCAATGGATGGATGGATCACGAATTGCGGCTCTTGCGGGCAATTGTCATCAACGCCGCCCGGGCATGCGCCGCGCTGCCCGCGCCGGGCGGGATCGGTGCGCGGACTTGCGGAGAATCTTGGCGCTTCCATGAACCGCTGGGGGCGGTGTGCGTGGGCAGAATGGATCGGGCGCGGTGCTGGACTGGTGGTTTGTGGCTTCGGACAATGCTTTTGTTTGTGCTTGGTCTATGGGGTTGCTGGCTTGCATGCATGCGCTTCTTTGTAGCGGGGAGGGCTGGTCCATTGTTTTGTTTTATCTTGCCTGGATGCAGCACTATTTAGTTTGGGGAAAGCCGAGCTATACTCGAGTATGTACGGATCCGTAGACATGAGCATTTTACTTTTTACATATAGCTGTTATTGGCGCGGAACTAAAGACCAGCCTTTGTGTTGACTGGTGGCGGTCTTTAAGGAAAGACATGCGGTTCGGAATGCGTCTTGACGCAGGCCGTTTGGTGGTGCAGGCTTCAGGCTAACACACGGGCCCGTGGCGTTCAGAGTGACACTGACAACGGCACAACGGCTCACATCCGTGCGGGGGCTACGGGCAACTACTGAGATATAGGTATACTCTGTACGCGCGGCCTGGGCCAGTACCAAGCTCAGGTTGTGATGTCTGATCTGCAGGCTGTCGGAGATGCGCTTGGCACCCTTGAGAATCCGAGTCGACCTACTTATCCTTCTCGCTGGTGTATTCCTAGGTGTTGACACTGATCCGTCGCCCTACAAGGTGGTAGCCGGAGGAGGCTTAGCTCGAGACAAAATTAGCCGGTTTTAGCTGAAATTTGGATAAGCTTCGCGACGCGCTAGCTTGATGCGGTAGTGGCTGAATAAATGGGCGAAGAGATGGATAAGTGTGAACAATGGGCGGGAGGAGGTGGTGTGAGAGTGAGGCGGGAGACGGATATGCGGCAGGGCCTAGCAGACAGGCGAGGAACAGGAAGTAACAAGGCAAATTTACAGTCACAGAAACCGCTAGTCAACCAGTTGACGTGGTTCACCTGAGGTTGAGGGCGATCTTGGCTGAGCAGCTAGAGCAGGTTAACTGCCATGTTATTGCAGGATAGCAGCGTGCTGAGACACGGGTACGTAGCGGCTTCGGGGACGTCCAAAGGAGGAAAGAAGAAGAGGACATCACCGACGCGGCGTGCTTGCTGCCTATTGTACCATACGTGCCTGCGTCGCGGCGACTATATCTAATCGCATCCGTCGAAAGGAGCACACGGCAATCTGAGAGCCAGCCGAACGTCTCGCATCTCGAAACAAGCCCAGCCACTCTCACGCCACTGCTGATAGTAAAGTTATCAGCTCAAGGGTAGATCCGCAGCGATCCTCGTGCAAGGGTTCGTCCATGTCCATGCGACAGTGACGAAAGAAGGCAGCTGTGAGGACTTGTTTTTCCCCTGGCAAGCAGAGAGGGTCAGGAGATGATGAGGAGAGTGGGAAGTAAGGGAGCGGGAGCGGGGGCTACGCAAGCGGCCGGCATCGGGGTCGAGAGCACGTGAAGCGCGTCTTTACCGCCAATGTGATGGAGGGTGAACCAGTCGACGAACCACACACACCCCAGACCCTGAGATCCACAGCGCATACACTATAAGAATCTCTCTACAGCTCACCCTCACGCTCCTGCGTCCGGGTCGCGCGCTTGCACCTACGTGGCTCGGTGAAGCTTATCAGACCCCGGTCCTGGCGTCATCACCTCCGGCCCCCCCGCGCCCTCCAGCCATCCACCGCGCCCCGGCCTGGCGTTCGTCACCTGCCAGACCAACGAGACAGCCAAAGCCCATCTGACTTCGGCCTGCCTGGCTTCTGGCTTCTTGAAGGCCTCTGCCCGCTCTTTTCTCCTGATATTCCACCTGCAGCCGCAGACTTGAGTGACAAAGAAGCCGAGCCCTCGGCAGCATCCGATCAGCGAGCGGGCCCCCCGACTACATCCCAGTTGCACGCTTTCAACAACGCAGCAACACCCCTTAAGCCTCATCGCCCATGTCTCCCTCAAACATGGAGTTGCCTGATCGCGTCAGGAGCCATGGTCATACTCTTGCCTCTCTCCAACAGACGTCAGCGCCTGGCCGGCCAAGGTCAGATGGTATGTACACTCCTTCACTTCAACTGCCCTGCCTTCAAGACGCTTCATAGTCGGCAACACATCATGGAGGAATACATACCAGACTTTTGGACTTACCGTTTCTTCTCAGACTCGTGGATAGAGGTCTCCTCTCAGCCATCGTCATCCTCTCTGTCTTCTGCAAACGACGAGATCATCACCGACGGCCTACGCGTCCAGCACGACTCCAACGCTCACCGGCGTCGTAGGCGCCGCTTGGATCCTGACCTTGGTTATCGCGGCTCGAGCGCTGGCACAAGCAGCCAGGAAGAGTACGAGGAGAGCGAAAGCGAGTCGGATAGAGTCATGTCTTCTTCGAACGAAGGTCTGCCGCCTGCGCAGGAAGTCCGGCGTTTGAGCCGGGTGGCGCGGTATTCGTCTTCAGACAACCATTCAGATATGGAAGCGAGTGACGACGAGGACGAGAACTCGACGGCCGTGGGATACATCCCCAGCACCGAGAACTGCTTCACGCCGCAGCCAACCGCCTTTTCCCACCCCCGGACTGCTCGACAACAGTACGCAACGCGGCCGTCGATGGCCCGAAGGCAAAGCCAACGTCACTCTTATCCCTCGCAAAACACGCACTCCCCGTACAACATGATCTCGCCGACGCACCAAGCCGACCATGACGCCGCCCTCCGCGCCAGCCTCTCAACCCTCCTCTCCTGCGCAGCCGCCGCCCGCGGCCTCCCTAAATCCCGCACCACGACGTTGGCCAACCCCGCAGCGGCAGCGCCCTCCTCCAGCCGCGTGGACCCCGCAACGTTGCGCATGGTGCCCGAGTCCGTGGCGCTGGGCTCGGGCGCGCCATCCCCTCCCACCGCACCGCAGCGACCCACACCCACGAGCACGCCATCGGGCGGCACCATCCCCCCAGCCTCGACGCGCAGCAGCAGCGGCTCGCAAGAAAAACACAAGCGCGCACGCCCCAGCAGCAAAGACCGGCGGGGCAGCGCAAAGAAGCGCCGCGCCTCGGCGTTCAACACCAACAACTTCCCCTCCGCCGCGGCGGCCGCCGGCGCCCTCGACAGCGAAGCGCCGATCAGCCCGACGCTGCTGACGTGGGTGGTCAGCGCGGGCGTGGTCGTGCTCGTCTCTGCCCTGAGCTTCTCGGCTGGCTACGTCGTCGGCCGCGATGCGGGGCGCGCCGAGGTCGAGCTGCTGGGCGAGCTGCGCCCGACGGGGACGACGTGCGCGGGCGAGGCGTTGAGCCGGAGCGCGGGCGGGCTAAGGCGCCTGCGTCTGCCGGGTGCGGCGGCCGCGGGGGGGTAGCTTGGTCGTTGGATGTTGGTCGTTTGGTCCGTGTGTGTGTGTGTGTATGTATGTGTGGGTGAGTGAGGTTTTGTCTGCCTCAAGCGGGCGAACTTTCCCTTTTTACTCGATCTGATCTGATCTGATTTCGTTTGATTTACTTTCCCTGGCGTCTTTCTGCAATCATAGGGCCGGCGCTGCGCTGCTGTTTGCGTTGTCTGTCTGCTTGCTGCTACTTACAGATCATCCATCTCTTCCATCCTTTTCTCTCTTCTTCTCCCATCTCTCGGAAACAAGCCTTTCCTGTCTATCTCACCCATTTCCTACTATCTACAACGTAAGGAAGTGGACAGTGGACAGACGGGCCTCGGCTCTGGGATGACTGGGGTGGGATGAGAGTCAGTGGCGGCGGCGTTATTGTGGAAGGGGGGCGTGCTGCTGCTGCTGCTGCTGCTTCTTCCGTTGTTGTTGTTTTCACCGTCGTGTTTTCTTGCGTTTGGGTCAGGAGTCAGGGGCTGGGGGTTTGGTTGAGCTTGGATATAAGCACGAAGCGGTTTCGGTCCGTGATGAGTCCACGTGGGTTGAGGCGAAGTGGATGGAGATGAGAGGGTGTTTGTTGGGTGTGTAGGGAGGACCTAGGATACAGGTATAGGTAAAATGAGATGATGCTTGCATCTTGACATGCGTGTACGTGGAGGCGCTTGAGTGGTTGGGTGTGTAGGTAGGTGCTGTACCTGTATCTGCTGTTTGATTCTCCTGAGTACGTACTTAACTACTTGCTGGGGCTTTTGGCGGCGTGGGCTTGGCTTTACTGCCTCTCTCTCACACACACACACACTCTCTCTCTAGCCACCACCCAGCGCAACCATACATCCCATACCATCTCAACCATCTCAACCACTCGCGAAAGTGGTAGGTAGATGGGTACACACCAAATCAGACCCCACTCCTCGCCCTCCCTAGCACAAAAAGCCGCGGCACCATCTTAACGCCTACCCACCACCCCCGCGTCACCCGCTGCCGCACCCATTCCTCCCCTGCCACAATTACGTCCCCGACCATCCTCAACACGCCCCCCTCCCCAACACCATCCCCCCTTCCATCCCACCCGCCCCGACCCCCACCAAACAACAGTTCCACAAAACTGACCACCCTCCCCCCAGGCGCGCTATCCGCCTTCACATCCCCAACATGCGCCTCACCAAACGCCTCGCCCGGCTTCAAAATCGCTATGCCGCCGAACCCGCGCACCGAAGCCTGCACATCCCAGGCCCCGATCGCGAGCGCCGGGTTCTCGCTGATGACGTAGCTGAAGCGCGTCCAGAAGGCGGGGGAGAGCGTCGTGCTGGGGGAGGTGGTCTTGTCGTAGTGCCAGTGCGCGTTGGGGCCTTGTTGCGTTTGCTGAGAAGGGAAGTGGTCGATGCCGCCGTCGGGCCGTAGTCGCCATTCTTGCCCACTTGGTGCTCCGAGCCGTGGCGCCGCGTCTTGCAGGAAGCGCGTCACGCCCGTCTGGCACGCCAGGTTGTCGAGGTGCACGCTGACGTTGCCGGCGGCGGCCGCGTGAGCGAGCGCGTCATCTTGCGCCGCGAGGGCGTGCAAGCGGGCGAGGGCCGCGCCGCCGGGGTAATTCGAGGCAGAGACGGCGAGGAGGGCGGCGCTCGCCGCGGCGGAGGCGAGCACAGAGGCCACGAGCGCCAGCGCC
Source organism: Aplosporella prunicola CBS 121167 (assembly GCF_010093885.1). Classification (NCBI taxonomy): domain Eukaryota; kingdom Fungi; phylum Ascomycota; class Dothideomycetes; order Botryosphaeriales; family Aplosporellaceae; genus Aplosporella; species Aplosporella prunicola. The sequence continues at coordinate 54,921 of NW_022983530.1, read as the reverse complement.
GCGAGCCTGTACGCGGGCGTCTTGGCCCGCCGCGCCCACAGCCACGCCGCGCTGGGTGCGGCGGCCCCCGTCAATGCTGGCACCACGTACTCGATGAAGCGCCACTCCTTGTGCGGCAGGGCGGAGAAGGCGGCCACGAACCCCAGGCTCGGCACCACGAGGTCGCGGGCCGGGGCGCGGGAGGCGGGGTTCGCGAGCGCGAGCGGCAACAGCACGCCGTACGTCAGCGGGTTCAACAGCAGCCGCGGCAGCGCGCTCGCAAAGTAGTGGTGCCACGGCGAGACGCCCCAGTCCGCCGACCGCCCTTGCAGCGTGTTGTACGCGAAGGCGGCCCACTCGGGCCACAGCGGCGTCGGCCACGTCCGCCAGAAAAACGTGTCCACGGGCACGGAGAGGGCGAGCCCGACGACCGCGCCGGCTAGCCCCGCGGGTATCGCGAGGCGCAGGTAGCTCGTCGCGCCGGGGAAGCCGGCGGCGGCGACGCGCTTGGCGAGGTCCCAGGCCACGAGCGCGGCGACGAGGAGGGCGAGCTCAGAGCGAAAGACGACGCCGGCGGCGGTGAGGAGGTAGAGCGCGAGGCGGAGGCTGCGGCGGCGGGACGGAGCCGGGGTTGCAGCCGACGAGGCGAGCAGGTACGCCCGCAGCGCCAGCGTGCTCATCCCTAGCGCGAACGTGTTCGGCAGCGTCCGCGACGCGTAGTACATGACGTGGAACTGCGTGGCCTGCAGCACGACGAAGCAGTTGCCGGCGAGGGGCCCGAAGACGCGCGCGATGGCGGCGCGGAAGGCGAGCAGGGCGGCGGCGTTGTAGAGGCCGAGGATTGCGCGGACTGCGGTTGTAAGTACTGTAGTTTCAGCAGGACGGGGGAGTGGGCACTCACCGAGCAATTGCACCTGCGCGGGCGAGGTCAGGAAGCGCACGAATGGGCGCGACAGGCCGGACAGCACGAGGGCGCCGACAAAGGTGCGCGGCACCGAGCCCGGGAACGAGACGTGGTCATAGTTGGCGGCGAGGCTTTCTTGGACGTTGGCCGTGGGAATGCCGTGGGCGAGGATGTCGTGGACGGCTTGGATGTTGAAGGATTCCTCGACCTTGGTGTAGGGGGCCCAGAAGAGGTGGAGCAGGATGGTCGTGGGGAGGATGAGGGAGAAGCAGAAATCTGGGAAGGATTAGGTACTTGATTGGTTGGACTCGGAGAGGAAACAAATTCTATGTAGACGTACCATTGAGGCGACGCATCTTGGGGAATTGGCATTTTATGTTTATGCGTCGTTGCGACAAGCTCGCGGGGCAGCAGCAATGAAGCACAAGCGAGTCATGTCGCGTCAAGCCCTCCCATGATCTCCGCCCCACGGCTGTCATGAACATATACATCTAACCCGCCATGGCTTCCTTCGCCGCCCAGTTCCAGGCCTCCTCCCTGGCCGTCCCCGCCTGCGTCGTCCTAATCGCCTTCCTAACCTCGGCGCAATACCTCTACGAAGTCATTGAGCCGTACCCGCTCTCACCACGGCAAAACGTCGTATTGAACGGATTGATCGCGTGTACCGTGGTCAGCTTCGCGCGCGCATGCCGCACCGACCCAGGCCGCGTGCCGAAAGACTGGACGCCGCAGCCCGTCGCGGTGCACGGCGAGACATGGCGGACGTCGGAGCCGGACAGGATACCCAAGGACAGGCAGCGGTGGTGCTCCAAGTGCGAGGCCCCGAAGCCTCCGCGCGCCCACCACTGCAAGACGTGCAAGAGGTGAGTAAGCGCGGCGAGCTTGCGCCAAGGCACCAGCTGATTGTGGGTGCAGATGCATCCCCAAGATGGACCACCATTGCCCGTGGCTGGCCAATTGCGTCTCCCATACTACCTATCCGCATTTCATCCGCGTCATCTGCTACGCGACGGCCGCTTCAGCGTACAATGAACACCTCTTGTGGATGCGAGCGGTTGTCATATGGAACAATAGATACCTACCGAGCGTGCGTCGAGCCAAGCCTTGACTTTGTTATGCGGATGCTCATTGTGACTAGTATCTTGGACCGACGACCTTTCAGCTGGCCCATCTGTTTTCGCTTCTCGTGGTCAACACGCTTGCCTTCTTCGCTGTCAGCATCATGACGCTGCGGTACCTTAAAATGTTCGGCGAGAACATGACGACGATCGAATACTGGGAGATTGAACGCCATGAAACCCTGCTCCGGCGCGCCAAGTACCTAGGCGGCTTCCTCGACAAGCCCGACGGCACCAGGGTCCGCATAAAGAAGCAGGAGTTTCCCTACGACATCGGCATCTGGCAAAACATGAAGCAGGCCATGGGCACGGGCAACGTCCTGGCGTGGCTATGGCCCTTTTCCGCCACGCCCCCGAACCACACCGGCCTCAACTTCGAGGTCAACGGCTTCGAGGACCCGTCCGTCGTCTGGCCCCCGCCGGACCCTGACCGCATGCCCCGCGTCCGCAGGCAGTTCCTTCCGGAAGACGCCTTTACCCACGGACGCCCGGACGCCAGCGGCGGGGAGAGCATCGACGTGGACGCGTTTAGGAAGAGACAGGAGGAAGACCTTAAGCGCTGGGGTGGCGGGCTGCAGAAAAGACAGCCGTTCCACAAGCGCTACGAGGCCGCAGAGCGCGATGACGTGCCCTCCCGTGACGAGGGTGACGCGGGCGAGGAAGCCTGGAGGAACTCGGAGGGCGAGCGGCTGGGCGATTTCGGCGTCGACGAGGACGCAGAGTTCTACGACGAGGATGACGTGCCGCTGAGCGAGTTGATCAGGAGGAAGAAGGAAGCAGCCAAGAGCGAGTGAGGGAGCGACATCGGCGCCCCATAGATGAATGCATGTCCTCTCCGCGGAGCGAGGTTGCGTGTGGATTATATTTTGGGTCACACCAGCTGGCGAATCAGATCGCCCGGGTTTCTAGTCCTTGGTGTTGGGCCCGTCATACGCTGTAGCACCCCCGCATGCAGGACGACCGATATCGGCGTTGCCTAATCGAGCATCGCAGACATAAATACCAGCGCAAAGTGAGGGTTTCCGCGTCTCCAGACCACCAACAATCTCTACGCCTTTGCAATCAATCTACTACATACATATCCCACCATGGCATCCACATCCACACCCCCCCAACCCTCCAAGCCAGACCACTGGTCCTCCAAGGCAAGCACCACCACCACCCTCCCCAACCTCTCCCCAACCCAACTAACCCCCCTAGGCCTACACCACCGCCGCCCCCTTCGTCCCAGCCCTCACCTCTGCCCTCCTCGCCCACCTAACGCCGCACCTCACCCCAACATCGCGCATCCTCGACCTCGGCGCCGGCGACGGCCCCCTCAGCGCGCGCCTCGCGGCCCTGGTGCCCCACGGCCGCGTCCTCGGCCTCGATTCCTCCCCTGCCATGATCGCCGCTGCGGGCCAAACCCACGCCCACACGAACTGCAGCTTCCGCGTCGCCGACTGCGCGCGCTTGCGCACCGAGGCCCCGGACCTGCTGAACGGCACGTGGGACACAGTCTTCAGCAACGCGGCGCTGCACTGGATCCTGCGCGCCCCGGCGTCGCGCGACACCGTCTTTGCCGACGTCCACGCGGCGCTCAAGCCCGGCGGCGTCTTTGTCGCGGAACTAGGCGGCAAGGGCAATGTCGCCGAGGTGCATGCCGCGCTCGTCGCGGCGCTCTTGCACTGCGGCGTTAGTGGCGAACGCGCGCGCGCCGCGTGCCCCTGGTTTTTTCCCACGGAGGCGTGGGTAAGGGATATGTTGGGAAAGGCGGGGTTTGTGGTGGAGGTTGTAGAGACCGAGTTTAGGCCTACGCGGCTGACGGCTGAGGGGGGGGATGGGGATGGGACGGGGGGCCTGGATGGGTGGGTCAGGTTGATGGGGAAGCAGTTCTTGGAGGAGGTTGATGAGGGGCGGAGGGAGGAGGT
>NW_022983530.1:0-50910 GCF_010093885.1 Aplosporella prunicola CBS 121167 | reverse complement strand
GGGGGATGATGGGGCGTGGTGGATTGGCTATGTCAGGTTGAGGTTTGTGGCGAGGAAGTTGTAGGTGGGTTGTGGGGTGGACTTTCGTTGTATTTTGTTTTCCTTTCGTTGGTCTGCAGGTGCATTGTGTGCTCTGTGTATGTCGCCGGTATCTTATAAGTTAATCAAGTTTGCGTATCAAACCCGCCGACCCGCTTTCTTGTTTCCGCATATTTCTTTTTATATTGTGGCTTTCTTCAGCAAGCCCAAGGTTATATCACATGTCAGATTTTGGCTTAGCCCAATATACCTCCTGGCAAGCCAGAATTCAAAGCTATGTACTATTATACAAATTTTTTAACCATACTTAGCTTAGCTAAGTTAGAACTAGACTTCTTTAAAGGATAAACTTTTATTTAGCTTTGCTTATCTTTATCAGCCACGTTGTCTATATTCAATACTTAGTCCTACAGCCTTATCCAGTAAGCCGCCATCAACACCGATAGCTGCCGTGTAACCCAACAGCGAAGCATGTGATACATTTAACAATTCAGCCTTGTTTAAAATCATTAGGCTGCCGCTGCGAGGCCTATTTATACTAAGCCGCTCCGCCCGGAGCCTCACTCACTCCCAGATCTAACATTCACCGCGAACAGAGATCTCAAAGTATCACCAAAAGCCATGACTTCACTAGCTGTAACCTTGGGCTCCAAAGCCGGAAGCCTGATATCCCTCGGAGTAGGGCTGAGCGATGTTGCGCTGCTCATAAAGCATGGTCGTACGGTCGGAAACTGGCTGCGAGCTGCCGACAACGATGCCGAACTAGTCGAGTCGATTAGAGAGTCTTTCGATGACATTCTCACAAGGCGCGGGCTTGTGGATCTGGCCAGAATGGAATCGTTGTGGGGAGGACAACTCCGTTTTATTTACAAGGGCGAAGTAAAAGACGGGTCAAACGCAGACTCCAAGAACTCCGACGCTCACCTGGAACGCTTTACATGGTTGATGGCATCCATCGTCACAGCGATTGATCTTTGTCTCCCTCCAAATGAGGTTGATGATGTTCTCAAGGATACAATTTTCAAAGCTCTGCGTGGAGAAGAGCAAGACGACCAGCTTCGCAGTTCTTTGGATCTCCAGCTTCACAACAACATAGCCTCATGGAGATCCGTTGGCAATGCTCACCAGTTGCTCCCTACTATCCACCGAGTGGTAGCAGAAGCAAGGCTTGATCTTCTAGGAGAACAAGCCGTTCCACAACTCAACAGAGCGGAAAAGCGGGAGCTGATACAGTTTCTCCTATGGCTGCTTGGGGGGGAAAACCATAACTTCAACGCGATCTCGGCCACCATATACTCAGTTGCACATGGGATTCGTGCCGCCGGCATTCACCTATGCGTCGGAGAAAACTTATCTATGGCGGAACAACCGACAGTCCGGTATGCCAAAGGGGATATCCTGGAGCTATACGAGTTCTCAGCTCCTATCACAAATGATGTGCACATCGTTGCTGCCCAACAAAACTGCTTTCCGGTCGGTGAGCCTAAGCAGATGATTGAGGCACTGCCTGTATCACGTACGGTCCGCAATGTTATGACCAAATACTGGGACAAAGGAGCCGAGGCTGCTCGGAAAGTTCGCCTTACTGTCAATCCTTTCGACCCGGCCGAGGTCTCATATCACATCCAGAGCTTTGATGAGTGCACTCATCGATATGAAAGCGCTACGATGTTTCTGGCTGAGGCCGTGTTCCCGGTAGACTCTGCGGCCGCTTTAGATGCGCTTGAGAGTTTGGTAATGACTTTAAGGCCGGAAGTTGCGAGTTGGCTCCGGAAAGCAACTGAGACTAAGCCCACACTGGAGCAGTACAAAAGCCCAAGCGAGGAGCAGCTTGCTGCACTTTGTTATTACCAGTCAATTGTGTTCGGCTACTACTACCAACTCGTTAGCCTTGTAGTCGATATGTCCTTGGTCCAGGAGAAAACCTATCTTCGAGCACTGTGGGGTCTCCAAGACTGCACCATGCTCCGAAATTGTCATAACATTGCCCGGTGGTATAGAGACATGAGGGGAAATATGGCTGCTTTCATATCTCGACCATCTTTGCTTTACTTGTTGGCGGTAATGTTCGCAGCCCAAACTCCTACCACTCCTTCTATGCCGGACGATCCATTGGTAGCAATCATGGGGCCGATATCTGTCGTCTCGCGATCCTTACTCAACGTATATGAGTCGCCAGAGGAGATCTCAAAGATTGCTGTTGCTTCACTGCCTATTATAAACCTAATGGCAGACCAAAGCGCCGAGCTCTTTGCAGTGACCACAGCCAGTGTCCTCGAATATTCGCCCATCAACGAGTACCAAACTAAAGAACTTGTCATCGGAAATTTTCCTACCGATTGGACTATACACCCAGTGCTTTCAGCCGACAAGACGGGATTGTTCAACCGGGTCGCTCTGGCAGCGCGATGCGCGGGTGTTTTGATTGGCACAATTGCACCCGACTTGGCTGATGCGACACTTATCTGGCGCCACGCGTCGAGCTTGAAGCTAAGGTCGAGCCGCCTTTCCGCAGTTGATAGAAGTGCTCTCCAGCGGCAGCCACGTCCACAGCCTTTACGAGGTATCGAGGTCCTCGACTCGGATTTCCGGAAAGGGCTTTTGCCTCGGTCGATGTGGGAAGTCATCCTCGTACAGAGTTATGGAAGTGCGACAATGAGGTACGCAGCGGTAGCTTTCTACGGCAATGGGCTGAGATATCGCAACATCGCCAACCTGGAACGGCGAGGAGAAGGGAGAAATGCCATGGTCGTAGCGCCGGATAGTCTCGCACAGGTTTTGGATATTCGGACTTGGTATGACCTTCGAAAAACGATTATTATTGCTTAGCTGGGGATTCTTCTCTTTCTCTCTCTCTCTCTCTCTATATATATATATATATATATTCTATTTCTATTCAGAGATACATCTGTTATGTTTAAATGGTAGAAATAATTTTCACGTAACTAGGGTATAGTATTTCTCTTACGAACTGGCGCGTAAGAGGCATATTAGCTACTAGGTACGCTACAACTTATAAGATAAGTAAACTAAAGATATTATTAATAAAACGAAGGTAATAAGAATTATACTTAACTACCGCCGGATACTCTAGATATACTATACTCTACTCCTTTAATTACTAATTTAATTCCTAATCTGTTAGAACACTTAGGCATTTCTTAACATAAGACTTCATACACAATTGAAACCCTGTCATAAAAAACGACTGCTCTAATATAAGGCTTGCTATCTTCATACTCGAACATATCAATACCAAAGGTCCTAAAATCCTTGTAAACTACATCTGAGCTTCCACCGAAAACAGTGTTACTAGCGGTGCCGTCTCAATCTAGTTCAACACTGAGCTTAGAACCACCTCAAGAGCTTGAAATTCACTTCCGGCTCAATAGATTCTGGAATCTCTTACGACTATAATAAATAGACAATGGAGAAGAGGGAGTGTAGCTAGGATTTGGCTATTAAGATGATAATATCGCTTGACTGTTTTGTGTTAGCTAAATCCGGTACTGGACAAGTGCAGTGAGCTTTGAACTGACTATGTGTGTTGCTTTGGGAGTGAATTAGTGCTGGAGTATAATAGTGAGTTTCGGTATCGTTGTTATTAGGCCGCTTTCATTGGTAATTTGCATACTTCAAGATAGAGGTCTTGAACTACTACGAAGTCCTCAACGCACTTCCAGCGCTCCTGCTCATTATCCAAAGCCCTATTTCCTCATCCTTGACTGACACAAATGCCTGATTCCTACTATTCTGTGCTTTTTCCCACAGCTTCTCCATCGGAAACTCATCTTCATGAAACCTCCTTGCCTCAAAGAAATTATTGACGAGTTGCTGCCACCGCACTCGCAAGAACCCCTCGTAGCCGTCACCTTTGCCTTCTGTTTCCGTGTAGTCCGGATCCACTGCCCAAACCCACATATCATCCACGTTTCCTCGACTCGTCTCCAGAACCACTTCAGTGACCTCATAATCCACGACCAAGACCACATTCTTGAGTATTCCCTCAGGCAAGCCATCCCTGATCTCACGGAACTTTTTTCTCAGACTGCCAAACTTGACCTCATTCCCAACGTTACCCGGCCACTCCGCTGAATGCAACTGCCGCCACGCTTCAATAGTCTCTCCCATGCCGACCGCTCCGGTTGCGAAAAGCAACGCCGCACCAACCCTGCACATGCAGTCTTCCCTTCTCCGCTCATCAATCTCAGGATCGATGAAGATGGCGAACCCCCACGCCTTTCCTTTTTCCTCCTCCCATAATCTCTTGACCCACTCCTTGGCATTAGGCCTAGCAAGTGCAGTCTCAGCTTCTTGCTGCTGACGCATCTGCCATCTTTCATTGGCACGTCTCCAAAATTCCGCACATGCATTCTCGATTGCCGCCTCTTCATTTTCTTCGTACAACGGCTGTCTCACTCTTTTCAACCGCTCCGTCGTCTCGGTCCAATGATCCATGGAAACAGCTGAAAGCGCTTCGTGAGCTCGCGCAGCGGCAAACCCGTCGGGTGTGATGTCGAGCCAATAGCGGGTTCTGAGCAGTTCTAGTTCCGAGTCTGTCAATTCGACTGGCGTTTTCGCTGCTCGACGAAACAATGCCGATCTGCTAAGACAGGACGACGACACGATAGCCTTGGCTTTGTCATCGGGGTCAGGGAAATCAAGAATTCGATAGCGGTCTTTGGTGCTGAGCGATACGGCAATGGTTGGCGAATTTTCTAGATCGGAGATGATTTGGCTGAGAGAATCGAAGTTGTCAAGGTTACGGACCACGCGGCTAAATGCTTGTATGAGGTGGTCCATTTTGAGGAGATTAAAGTCTGATGATGAAGTTGTGGTCGGTAAGAGGATTCTGGGTATTTGTACCTTTGAGTAGCGCCGCTGATGACTCATTACTCCTTAAAACGAAAGACATGTCATCCCAAGCTCTTCCGATGCTTTTCCAACATCCATACAACAGGAATGTGACCCTCCTCTCTTGCAATATTGACAGCATTCTCATACTGAACGTCCCCAAAATCACCACTTGTGATGTCAGCTCCATTGTCCAGAAGCAGCTGAACCATATCGATCCTTCCCTGTCTTGCAGCTTCCTCCAAAACTGTCAATCCGAACATCGTACCTTGAACATTTACATCAGCTCCCTCTTCTAGAAGTCGGCGCGCAACATTCAAATTTGACTCGATTGCTGCAGCTTGGAGTGCTGTTACTCCCCCAAATCCGGCTGGTGCAGCGTTGATGTCGGCACCTTCTTTGAGTAATAGCTCAACAATATCCAGTTTCCCAATCTCTGAAGCCCGTTGTAAAGCGGTGCGGCCACCTACGTTGTCTACGAACTCATTGACATCCACTCCAGCTTCAAGGAAATGTCTAACCATTTCCAGCCCGCCCTCAACTGCGTAACACAGTATTGGCTCAGCTTTGCTAGTAGTTTCCTCTTCGTCAAATGACGCCCTAATGCCGAGGATTGATGGGTTTTCTCGCAAAATCAGTTGAACCATCTCCATGTCTCCAGCTTGGACCGCAATTTGCAATGGAGTGAATCCGTTTGTCAATCTGGCAAGGGAAATATTCCAGCATTTGGCCTCGTAGTTAAGGTCAATGTCCACGGGTGCACCCTTTGCGAGAAGCACCTTTAGAATCTCTTTGTCGCCGTTTGAACAAGCTTGCAATACGATTTTAAACGCGCATGGAGATGAAACTGGAAGACCTATCTCAACGAGACGCATAGCCGTATCATGGTCTTTGTTGACCATTGCAATCAGAAGCGATTTGTGTCCGAGACATGGATTGCGTTTGTAAGCAGGAAGCGCATGCATCAGTAATGCGCCCTGAAGAACCTGATCGATTCCATGGCGGTTTTTAGTCCATATATGGTCTTCCAAGCGTTTCAGTATATCGACGTAGGCGCCGTTTTTGAGGAGAAGATCAGTGAGGTACTGATCTTCTGATGCGATATTTTCTGGAACCCAGAATGGTTCTTCCGGTGAGTAACTCGAAAGCCCGCCCTCTTCAATCAGAAAAGACACGGTCATCAGCCTAAGGTCAATATCGTTTACCAGAAAAGGTGAGTGAACGGCACAGAAGACAGGCGTGTGACCATCATAGTCCAAAGCATGCAGGTCTGCTCCTTTTCCTATAATGTCGCGAAGTAAATGTATGTCTCCTCGCTCTGCGGCGACGTGAAAGGCAATTTTAACCGCGATAGATGAATTGAGAGACAGGAAGTATTGGAAGATAGCATAATCATTGGCCGTTCTCATGGCTTGAGAGAGTGATCCGTCCCGGTCAAAGTCGGTGTCGGCACCATTTTGTACGAGAAATTTGACCATGTTGAGTCGATTCTTGTCGTGTACCCCTGATACTGCTAACTGCAGTGCATTCTTCGTTGGTTGCGGCGAGATCATGTTCTCATTGGATGAGCTGTCAGGTTCGACATATGCATTGATGTCTACACCTCTCTCAAGAAGCAACGAAGCCATATTGTAGTTTCCATAATATGCTGCGACTTGCAAAGGAGAGAGTGCCGTTTCGTCAGGAACGCTTAGTCTTTCGGTACACGCGCCCCAGTCCAATAGCCATTTTCCGATATCATCCTCATGGTATTTTATAGCAAGACTCAGGGGTGAATTTCCGTACGGACCAGCGATGTTTGGACTGGCTCTCCTTTCGAGAAGAAGCTTTACTTTTTCAAAACATTTGGACTGGACAGCAAGATAGACTAAACCGTATCCATTTTTATCGAAAGAAATCACGTCGGTAGATTGAAAAGAGTCCAGAATAGCCCTTAGGATTGAGACATTGCTATTTCGAACAACATATCGAAGAGCAGGTATTCCAACGGAGGCAAGGAGGCTGATTGGCTCATAGGATTCGTCTGGTAAATTTGCATCGTCGGTATCGACAATCCTTGACCAATTGACTTTTGCGAGCATTCCGCGAATTATATTGATGTCTTCGCAATTTATAGCGGCCCACAACGCATCATGGAAATAGGCCGATTCGCTTGAAACGAAGCGTTGTCTCTCCCTCAGCTTTAGTTTACCGAACTCTTTAAAAGTAGGGTTACTAGAATAGCACAAAGCTCCAATGAAAGAGAAGACATTGTGACTTCTGTCCAGTAACGCCTGCAAGTCGTCGATAAAAGCAGTATCTGTTTCTATTATTGATTTGAGGGAGGATCTGGTCCAGTATGCCCCGAGTTCCAAGAGGATCCTGAGCATGCGAAAGTCTCTATGCCTGGCAGCAATTTCCAAAGGGTAAGTGTCTTCTAGGAGTCTGTCGTTTGGATCGATGGCTAGAACTTCAATCATGAACTTGACAAGTTCAGTGTTGCCTTCTGACAGCGCAGCTCGAAAGGTCTCTCGAACAATAGATTGAACATTTGCGTTGTCGCTACAAAGTAGCCTTTGGAGCTTTATTGAAAGCATTGGATTCTTGGCCATTGATGTCATCGCCTCCATAAGAACTTCTCCGAATTTCGGGTTTTCGTTGATGCGATTAGATGCGCAGAACACAAGGGAAAAAAGACGTTGGAGGACATTTGATGGCACATCCATGAGCCTTATTGCAAGAGCTGACTCTTGGGTTCCAAATGGCACGAGGGCCTTGAGTTGTGTCTCATATACCGAAGTTGAGTCCGCTTCAAACAACGAACGTCTGTCATTTGGTCCCAAAGATGTCGCAGTAAAGGGGACCAGCAGCCTTTTAAATATGTCAACTGCAGTGTCATCAGCAAAAAAATAAAATATAATCAGTAAGCTATACTGACTGTGTTCTACCACTGCACGTTGAAATCCAAGCCACGGAAGATTATGGATGACGATTGTTCCGGTAGTCTTGGGGGACAATACTGATAGGTGTGGCGGGGTTATAATTTGACATCCCTCAGGTGTCGGAGTTCGCAGTGCAAGCCGTGCTAAAGTATTCCGTCAATCCCAATTAGTAATATAAGTTGTGGGTAGGTATACCTCTTTTAGCACTTTCAAATGCAGTTTCAAAGTATCTTCCAGTCTCTTTCTTGATCTTGTCTGGCTGGACCAGCATCCCGCTTATTCTCACTTCGCTTTCCTTGTCTTCTTCACGCTTACGTTTCGAAATGCGGCGTTCGATTGTCAACCACTCGTCGCGCTTCAAGTTTTTGCGGACTTTCCATTTCTTGAGCCGAGATGAAAGCTGTTGAGGACTACGCCTTGGTTAGCAGGACATTGCAGATAGTACAGTTTGCCGGTGCTTACCTAGGCGTGAAAGAATGTTGCTGCTTCAGGGTGCCGATGACTTGTTGGAGTGGAAGGTCCTCTCCCAAATAGAGCCGAATGATCTCTTCTTTCAGTGATTCCCACTGTTGCTCCATGTTGGCAAGTTTGGGGGAAGAAAAACAGCATAGTAAAGCAACGCGCGCCTGGCTTTATGGGTTTTTGTAGCCGACATTGGGGCAAGGTTGAAGATTTACAACACCTTCAGGGGCATGAAACCATGTAGGAGAGTTTGTTGATTGGTGACTTACGCGACATCAGACAGAAGTGACGTACAGGTCGGAAAACTGATTGGTCCAAACCGGAATTTTGTTCGGCTGACATGGCTGCGGTATAGGGAACAGAGTGTGCCTCAGCCTTGCATGAAGTTCCAGTCACGCCGTGCTCAACCCTGCGCGTAAGCACGCTGCGAACGAAACAGGGGGTAGATGAGAGAAAAGAAAAACAGAAAAAAGCCGGAGCAAGTAGACTTTCCAATATGCAAATTCGTATGCATAGGTATCGAAGAGAGCAAGAAGACTACACTTTCAACTGATGCATCGATCAGCAAGCTTTCCGACGGCGGCTCACCCCCATGCAAAAATGTACCTCGAGCATAACCCCAAACCCACCCCAAAGCCAGTGCCATTTAAACCAAACAGCCTACCACTTCTCCCCCTCCTCCAGTCTAAACACACCATTCTTACGCCTCTCCGCCGCCCACCTATCACACCACGTCTTCATCTTCTCCCTACTCTTCGCACTGCCCACATTCACAGTCGGAACCACGCGCTCGATCCGCAACCCGCAACAAAACCTCGTCAGCTCCGCAAAGCTGCTATGCTCCGAATACGGCACCGCGAAGTAGGACGCCTGGCGCGTGCTCCCCCGCTGCGGCACCAGGTCCTTCATCGCGAAGCGCGAGCGCCACGCCGGCGCCCGCAGCACCGCCGACACCTGCGGGCTGTCTGTCTGCCGCCCCGCCGGCCCGCGGTACGACCACCCTGAGGGCCGGAAGCCAACCGCGCGCGCAAACGCCCCGCCTTGCGACGTCAGGTAGTCGGCGAGTGTGTCGCCGCGGATCTCGAACAGCGGCGTCATGTGCACTTGTGCGGCGCGGGGGTCGGTAGTCAATAGTTCCGAGAGCTCGGGGTCTTCGAGCATTGCGCAGATTCGCTGCTTGGCTGGTGGGGCGTAGATCTTACTGTTGAGCGCGCGGGCGATGCCTAGGCAGATGCGCTCTTTGCCAATGCTGTACGTGCCGACCACCACGAGGAGTTTGCCGCGAGCTGTCTCGGTGTCTGTCGTCGATGGCTCCGAATCCTTATGCACAAAGTTGACCATGCCTTTGCCTGCCCGTTCGCGCTTCATCTGCTCCCAGCTGTCCGTTTCGTCGATGCGTTCCTTGTTGAGGCTGACGCACATGTCTGCACATGCTTTGATGACATCTTCTTGGCTGGGGAACGCATACTTTGGGTCCAAGTACGTCGTATCGAGATAGCAAACGTCAATCTTTTGCTGTCGCGTTTTCCCCGATACCGCGTCCATGACATCCGGCCGGAGCAGCGGGTGCTCGATGTGGGCTCTGCATGCTCTGAAATCTCCACAGTGCAGTATTCGCTGCGTCTTCGGGTTCTTGCCACTTCCAATCGCCTTTTCGAAAAGGAAGAGCGAACTGCCAGGGCAGTGGTTTGCCGGAATCATCGTCACATTGGCTCCACCCGTACCTGGCACTTCCGTCTCCTGCTCCCAGTCGAGGGCGACCACCCACTTTGGATCCACGCGGAGCTGCTGGAGGACGAGATTTGCCGTGACTTTGCTGCAGTAGATGGGACCATGTTTCCATGACGCGGTAAGGCCGACGTAATGATCGCTGTGGAAGTGACTCAGGAAGTAGGCGTTGCAGCCTTTGACAGCTCCATACCGAAACGCATCGACGCAGATGAAGAAACCGGGTAGGATCTTGTAGAACGGGCAGGTCCGCTGGTATGATGGCTTCCCGCGGGCGGCGTGTTCTGCCGCTGCCGCATTGGCCCAAGCAGCGTCTTCGGCATGACCTGACATCAACTTGGTAAACGCCGAACCGGTAGAGCTCTCTCCCACAGTGAACGGATTCTTCTGTGCCGGTTTTGGTGGTCGTTGGAAACGATGGGGACTTGATGCTGTCGTAGCTTCTGCAGCATTGTTCGTGGGTAAAGGCGTAGGGTTTCCGTCCAAACAATTGTTGACATGAACCGATGCATCCTTTTCTGATATCCCGTCGAGGTTCGCGTTGCAAATCGGACAGATCGGTGCGTCAGTGACCATCGTTGTGCTACTCGCGCCCGGTTCGGCCTTCACATCATCTGCGTCAATATCCTCCAAATCAAACTCTGCCATCTCAAGTCTCTTCTGTTCTTGTGCCCACACCCTCGCATCTAGCTCTTCTCCCTCGTCAAACTCGTCAAAGTCTTCGATTCCTTCAAAATCAGCAAAGCCATCATCGGCAAAGCTGGTGGGTTCATGTTTTAGTGGCGGAGGATCCTTTGTTTCTAAGTGGTTGGAGTCTTCACCGACCTCTTCTGCTGAATTTGCTTCGTTCTTGAGCGGTGGCTCGGCATTTGTTTGCGACTGGCTCTTGGGTGACGATTTATGTAGTGGCGGCGTCTCATCCTCGCTGTCCGAATCCTCGAAAAAAGGGCCAGAAGGACGCTTAACTGATTTCTTTTCTTCCATAGGCTGGGTAACTTCTGGCGGCGGAGGGGAGCACGCCTTCTCCGGTTCCTTGGGGCTGTCCTCAGATGCATCGCTGATCTTCCTCCTCTTGTTGCTACCACTGCTCTCATTGAAGCGATCGTCCGCTATACCATCCTCGGAACCCTGCTTATCTTCCCAGCCTGCCGGCTCCTCTTCATCATCGTCAATCGTGATGCTCGCTGCAGCCCGTGCCTTGCCTCTATCCTCCAAAAAGAGTCCCGGATCATCGACGACCGGCCCGTCCGTTTTCTTGAAGAAGCTGAGTATGCTCGCATTCGGCTTGACTTTTGATCTCGGTATGCCGCCCTTGCTGCTCTTGCTGAAGTCGAGCTTCGTCTGTTTCGGTTTCTGAGACGATCGCCACGGTCTTGGAGTCATTGTCTTCGTAGCCATTGGCTTGGGCGCAGGAAGCGGGGGTTGCGCTTGAGCAGTTCGTGGGCTGGCGGCTGGTGGCGAAGGAGGACGGCCGACAGATGGAGCAAGTCGTTGCGACGGAGGCTTGTGGATGTTTTCGCGTGGGTTTCTGAACATGCTCTGCTCTCACTGGCTAATACATCACCAGAGGCAAGTGGGGAGTGGTCGGTGTGGAATGCAGGTCGGAGGTGGCGCGCGGAACGCTCGGACTTTCGGCGCGTGGACGCGTCGCGCGATCATGCTTTTCGATTTTGAGGCGTTTGGACGTCACCTGTGCTACAACAACATCATCACCCTCTAGCTGAAACGACAAGCTAGAAAGACCTTGGTTATGGTTCCTACATGACCACTCTTCAGGAAACACGACTGCTCACCATCAGAAACCGGGCGGACGAATGACATCTGCCGCGGCAATTCGGGCAAGAGGTCGTGTGCTCTGTTACTGAACACAGCTGACGTTGGAATCGCTTCAAATTGGCGATAAGTAATAAAAATGTATGTTGTAAGTCAGACCAATCAAGATTGCTCAAGCATCGCTTGATTGTTTTTCTATTGCGTCTCTTAGCTCGTCACACGTTCTATTTTAAGTCATACCGTTCCTCTTATTCCGTCTGCAAACATTTCATTCTTCATCCATATCTCATCACGTGACAACACTCCACAGGGCCTTGTGGAACTCGATCACCAAGGCTGAGAGAAACGCTTGATCAATGGGTACTCAGCTGAATGACGCAACGACTCGAACACCAAGAGAGGTGACGGGAGTAGCGTCTAGTACGAAAAGTCTGCCGTCTAAAGACCGCCTCAAAAGGATGCCTACCGCCAGAGGAGCCTGATCTCTCCTGATTCTACCAAACGACCCTATCCCAAGGCGATGAGGCTCCGATAAGCAGTGGGGAGGCATCATGAGACTAACATGGAAGACTTTTTCCAATGTAACCCTGTACCACTAGATATCCCGGCCATTCTGGATATCCCGGGCGCTATCAGCGTGATCCAACAAGCCCCACAAACTAGCACTGCTAGGCTGCGTTTGTTCCGGCCGCAAAAAAGCAATCGGGAACAGAACCAGCCGACGTGACTGCTCACTTTCAAATCTTCAGGATAGCTTCTAGTGGCCGTTGAGATGTCATGCCGACGACATCGACGCAACACACAAGCTCAACGGCTTGGCTACCGCCTGGGCAACGCCTTGGTTGCGCCAACGTATCCGACGGCATGGCTTGATGCAAGCAATCGATTGGGCGCCGGCGCGGCGTCTTGGTCGCAGGCTTGTACGCGTGGTGGCGGTCTTGGAACACAAGGATGCGTCACGGCTGCCGAAATATGCTTCATTACGGTGTGGCTTTGAAACCAGACTCGTCAGCGTGAGCTGAAGATCGCAATGAGGGTGTTGCGGCGGCGCGGAGGGCATCAACCCCGCAAATGGAACTGACGGGCACACGTGCTCTGATCTGTCGCTGAGACTGGCTCGGAAGTGCCCCGGGGGGGCGCCCGCTGAGCCGTTCCAGTTACCGTGCGCTTGTTTTATTATATGGGGTATGTTCCGCCGCGGTCCCTTAACCTGACGGCCGCTACTCTGTATCAAGCGGGACGGCCGTGCCCGAGCATTGCACTGCATTGGACCCAGGACAGTCGAATGTTTTGCCGGAAGGAAGTTGGGTCCCGGAATGGAGCCACAGATGTTGCGGCACTGCAAAGCTGAGGCCGAAGATTTTCAGCACCAATGCAGAGAGACATGCATCGAGTGGATACGGGAGACCGCATGCGGCGGCGGCAGATACCAGGGGTTTGAAGATCCTGGGGCGGGGTTGGGACAGGCTCGACAAGCTGAGACGTGAGGCGAACGACCATCCACGATCCAGCAATAGCGCAGCAGCCACGGGCTGGAGCGCAGCAGTTCCAGACGGGCGACGTTCGTGCGGGCGACAATAGTGCACGTAGTACCTACTGTTAGTGTAGAGAATGGGGCGGACGATAGTAGAGGATGGGGCGCGCGCGCGGACGGCAAAAGGACGAAAAACGCAAGGACCCTGCAGGCGGTGCGGGTTGCGGGCAGTGGCGGCTCCGGGCCTGGCCTGCTCGCTCTCGAATCTCAACGACAAGCGAGACCACGTTCGACGGCGCACGTCGCTGATTGGTCGGTCGAGGCTTCGCGAAAAAAACCAGCGCGATTGCCAAAGCGGAACATCCAGCGATCCTGCTCCACACACCCTCGGTCCTTTGGACACCTCTCCCCGTTCTAACATGGCTCGGCATGGATCGAGCCACCGAGCCTCGTGCTCGGCGCGTTGGCGTGCAGGCCTGACGTTGCTTGGGCCGCGCTGTCGCGTGCTCTTTTAACTGCTTCTTGCCTCGCACTTTTGCCTACCTTCTTCAGACCTCTTCCGCGCTTTAAATACCCTGCGTAATCGCCCGACGCTTTCGGTCAACGCCGCTAGCCATTACCACTCCTACACCGACTTCTCAACGTCGCCTCTTTTTCCCACTGTCTGCTCAATAATCTGAATTCGCAGCGAGTGCGCAGGCACACGCGCCATCATGGCTGATTCTATCCGCGACTACGGCCTCGCGGCCCCCCATGGCCCTAACATGAACTCGGAGCATGTGGCCACCGCCGACTTTACCCAAATGGACCCCAAGGAGAAGGGAGTTTTTGATTTCCTCCTCCGCCCTTCCGACAGCTACGACGCAAATGGCACCTACTGGGCCGACATGCCTCTGCGCCAGAGGATAAGATTCGTCGGTGGCATTGACTCGGCCGAGGCCAAAGAAGAAACCAATCATTTTTGGACCATGTTCAAGGAGAGCGGCGCACGCTGGACGGGCGTCCTCGCTCCGGTCGGCTGGATCGTAGGAGCGCACACCTTGTTCTACTACTACTTCAAGAACTGCATTATCCCGGGCATGGGTCTGTTGCTGGAGGGGTAAGAAAAAACCCCGCCCTCCTTTCGTGCTCCGCTAACTTTTTTAGATACGTCCTTTTCTCCATTGGTAACGTCAGACCGATCCTCGAGGCCGCCTTCAAAACTTGCTGGAAAACGTATGCGATCTGCAATAAGACGTGGCTTCAGGCCATTGATTACCTTGAGATTTGTGGTATCATCGTTGGTGAGTATCGCTATGACGCATGCCAAGAATGAGGCTAACAACGCAACAGGCCAGATCCTTGTCGGTATCGTCGGCGACTGGCTCGGCCGCCGCTGGGGTCTCATTCAAGATGCTGTTATCATGTTTGTCGGATTGCTCATGCTCACCGCCGCCTGGGGATTGACCCAGAACGGCTGGATTATCTGTTATGTGTGGTCGCTCTTCTTCTACGGCATCGGCGTCGGCGGCGAGTACCCCATGACTGCCACTTCCGGTATGGAGAACGCCGTTGGTGCCGGTAAGGTGTCGACCAAGGAGGACAGGCTTCACCGTGGTCGCAAGGTCACCAGCGCCTTCTTGATGCAAGGTTGGGGTCAATTCGTCAACGTCGTTATCCTCATGGTCCTACTGCGCATCACCCACGGCTACGGCGGACCTCCCTACTCGGAGAAGGCTGCCCAATGGACGTACCGCGTCAGTTTCTTCATTCCTGCCATCGGCACGGGCTGGCTCGTCTACTACCGTGCCTTCCGCATGAAGTCTGCCAGCAAGCAACTTGCCGTTGCCAAGAAGAAGCAGCACGTTACCGGTTACGACACTCAGTCTCTTCGCCTCACGTTCAGCTACTTTGGCCCTCGTCTTATTGCCACCGCCGGTGCTTGGTTTGCCAATGACGTCTTCTTCTACGGCAACAAGCTCTTCCAGAGCGAATTCATTAGCGTCATCACCCCCGGCAACAAGGACGTCATGATCACCTGGGACTACTCGCTCATCAACGTCGGTGTCAGTCTCGTCGGATACTACATGGCCTCGTTCTTCATCGACAACAAGCTCTACGGACGCAAGTGGATGATGATTGTCGGCTTCATGCTTGACTTTATCCTCTTCATCATCCCCGCCTTCAACTACGAGTACTACACCTCTCCAGCGGGCGTTCACCAGTTCCAGACCATGTACTTCCTCTCCTCGTTCTTCAACCAGTTTGGTCCCAACTCGGTCACGTTCCTTGTCGCTGCCGAGGTCTTCCCCACGCCCATTCGCGCCACCGCTCACGGTTTCTCCGCCGCCGCCGGCAAGCTCGGCGCTTTGACCGCTGCCGTCCTGTACAACTACATCGACACGCAGACCAAGTTCTACGTCGTGCCATGGTTCGGTCTCGCCGGTGCCATCTTGACTCTTCTGTTCCTGCCCGACACGACCGGTCTTGATCTCAAAGAGCAAGAACGCCGGTGGACGTACATCCGCGCTGGCCGCGAGAACGACTACCACGGTATCGCCCTTCACTGGAAGCACCTCTCCTGGTGGGAGCGTTTCCGGGGCGTGCACAAGGGCTACAACGCCGATCTCGACTACCAGGCCAAGGTTGAGGAGATGCGCGGTGACTGGGAGGAGTGGCAGCAGCGCAAGATGTCGGAAGAGCTCAAGGGCGAGTACGCGCAAGACGAAGATGAGTACTCGGAGGAGATTTCGAGCTACTTCACGCGCACGGCGCGGTCAACGCCGATGCCAACGCCGCAGATCTCGACGTTGGAGAAGTCACGAGGCGTGCCGCAGCCGACCGAGGAGGCGTCGGGCAGCGGGAGCGACGAAAAGCTTCAGATCTGAGGCAGTGTGTGTGTGCTTTAGTAATGACTGTCATGGGACACGAAGGGCAACGGGGATAGACAAAACTTGATACCAAGATATTTAATAGCAAAGTTTTTCCGCATCAACATGTCTACGTCAACAGCCAAGCGCGACCCGACACAGCCGCAGCCCCTGATAGTGCGTAGGGTCAAGGTGTTGGAGCAAATCTCCGCCAGCCAGGGTCCGGCCCGCGATGCGGCCCTGAAACCAACGGTAATCGGCCAATCACGGCGTCGACGGCCCCCGTTTGGACCGCGCTGAAACGCAGCCCTACAATCTCCTGCTCGCCGATCCCCGCACCCTCGTACTTATCCCCCTCGTCTCGCTCGAACTGATATCTCTTTTTTTCTTTTCCTTCTTCACCTTGTCGTGACTGTCTCTCTCTCCATCACCACCCCGTCGTCAAGTCGCCATTCTTTCGTGCTCCTAGCTGGACTACTGTCTTTTAAACCCAATCTCCATCTTTCCCGGCCGAAAGCACTTACACTCATTCAATATGCGCTACTCCAACGCCATCCTCCTCCTCTCCGCCGTCGCGGCCACCACCGTCGTCGCCCAGAACCCCCTCGACTTCGACGCCGACACCATGCCCCAGGGCCAGGCCGACTACACGCCCACGCGTCAGCCCGCTGCCGCCACCTCGGCCGCCTCTTCCTCTGACGACTCCAGCAGCGGTGGCTTCGCTGCCCTCGCCGACCCCGTCGTCCAGAGCGCGGCTGGTGACGCCTCCTCGGCCGTCGGCGACGCCACCTCCGCTGCCGGTGGTGCCGTCAAGACCGCGACCAAGGCCGCCGGCGACGCCGCCAAGACCGTCACCTCGGCCGCCGACGACACCATCGCCTCGGCCACCAAGGCTGCTGGCGATGCCGCCAAGTCTGCTGGCGTCGACGTCAGCTCCGCCACCGCTGCCATCGGCTCCGCCGTCAAGACCGCCACGGGCGCTGTTGGCTCCGCCGCCTCGGCCGCCAGCACCATGGCCACCGCGGCCAAGAGCTCCGGCGCCGCTTCCTCGGGCGCTGCCTCCTCTGGCGCCGCCTCCTCGGGCTCCAAGGCCTCCGCCACGGCCTCCTCTTCCGGCTCGTCGAGCTCCAGCTCCAGCTCCAGCTCTGCCAGCGCCGCTGCCTCGTCTGGCGCTGCCGGCGTCGTCTCCTCCAGCGCCGGCCTGCTCTCCACCTCGGTTCTGGGTGTCGTTGGCTGGTTCCTTGCTGCGCTGTAAGCGGCGTAACGAAGGCAACTCCTTTCTCCACCATCACCACCACCATGCTTCGTTCGTACATACACCTTTTTAAGCGCCCACATCCGCTGCTGTGCGGGGCGAGGGGAGGGGCCGCGTAATGCATTGTTGTTTTCTGTTGTTGTCACCTTACTGTTGCTTCTTGCTCGCTTCTCTGCCCGTCCCGACCGTGTTTGTTCACCCTGCTCGTGCAGAACCGCGGGCGGCGCACCTCTTTTTTCTCCTCCCTTTCTCGCCGTTTCTTCATTTCTCATGTACGCTTGCACGCACGCCCCAATGCCACTACCCACATTTACGCTCGCGCTCGATACCTCTTCTTTTTCTTTGCTTCGCTTCTGCCGTCGGTGCGCATCGACCGCTACGGGAAGGCCGGGTTCCTGTCGATACCTCAGAGCCCTCCTAGTTACCTTTTTCAATGTATAGTACCTACTGCAGCTACGCCAGCAGCCAGCAAGCCACGGCAAGCTGCCTGCGGGCGTAGCTGCACCAACCCATCACCCAGCTAAAATGACCTGAATCACACACCATCCTGCCCCCTCTTATCGTGAGCGCGTGGAAGTTGAAACAACATGCAATAAGAAAGAAATGAACCATTAGAAAAAGAAAACTTAAAAAATGAAAAATCAAAGGTAAAAGAAAAAAGCAAAAAACCCTCCCTCTATACGACCCTGCAGCAATCACAGCAATCACACACACACTCCCACCCCCAACTCCCCAACCCTTCCTCACAAGCATTGTAATCCGCACGTAGCCTGTAATCCGCACACAAGCATACAGGCACACTTCCACTGCGCAGCCCCAGACCCAGTGCAACCCAACCCACCCACCCACCTACCTCGTATTCCGCCCGCACCGCTCCGCGCCGTGCCGCCTCGCGAGCCCATGCCTTCATGTCCAAGGCCCCCAGCGCCAGGGTCAGCGGCGGCGGCCCCCGGCCCCCACACCCTTCGATTCTTTCTTTTCTGCGAACGCAAAGCGGAAGGCGGAAGCGAGCGGGTGAACTCGTCCAACGTCCGTTTCCCAACGCTGTCAGCTCAGCAGCACCTGCCATTGCCAAGGCTCGCGACGCCGACGCTGCGCAACGCCCCCACGCGCTTAGTAAGGTCGTAAGTCATTCTGCTGCGTGGTGGCTGTGGGTGGAGTGGTGGATTACACATCCATGCATCCTCCATCCCTCATCCATCCAGCCAGCTGCCTTGCGCCTGGCCTGCTCAGAGAAAACGTCAAGTTCGTTCCCACGCCGTCGTTGTCGTGTTATTGTAGTGGTGATGATGATGATGGTGTCCACTCCGTCCCACGGCCGTCGTCGCGATTGAGTGCGCGAGGCTTGGCTGGCTAGTGGCTAGCTAGGTACTTTAACCGTGGCCGTCGCCGTGGCTGTGTATCCTGCGGGAAGGGAGGCGGCGTGGCTGTGTGCTTATATCACGAACCCACTAAACCTACCTAAGGTACCCTACCTCCAGTCAGCTCGGGCAAACAAACACCACAAACGCCATGTCTCTCGTCATTCGCCTCGCTAGGTCTTGCTCTCTCGTGGGAAGATGGAAGCAAGGAGGGAAAAAAGGGATGCGCCCGCCGCCCGCCCACGCCGCCGTCTACCGCCTTGTCCGACCGCCCTTGCTCCGGTTGCGGGCGGAGCTGACGACAGGGCCCTCGAGCTTGACGAAACTCACCGTCCAGTGTGTTAGTGTTCAGCACTTTCGCATCGTGGCATTTCACATGGCTGAAGTCCCCTTTTCGAGATCCCTTTTCTTCAAAAAACTAGGTGTGTATGGATTTGGTACGCTACTCCGCAGTCGCCCGCCCGCTCGCCCGCACGCATGCACGCACGCACATGCATCCGCCTCTCGCATGCCTACGCGCAGAGAGAGAAGAAACAAAAAACAAAAAACAAACATCAAAAAACAAAAAGATCTACCGAGTACAAGGGTATAACGTGTCCAGCGCAACTGTGAGCCCAGCTGTTCGGGGGCGCCCCGTGTCGGAACCGAAACAGCTTAAAGAACAGAGACGGAAAAGAAATCGAAAAGAAATTAATTCGTCGCGCTTCCTAGCCACCACCACCACCACCACCACCACCACCACCACATCGCCGCCGAGAAAAGATGCAAGCGTCGCGTGCTGCGCCGGAACGCTGACGAGAGAATCGAACGTTGCGAGAAGACGAATGACGTATGTCCGCCAGGTGCACTCTGTTGCCTGTCGTGCTGGCCGCCTCTACCATCAAGGAAGCCGGAAAAAGACATAGGGGAAGAAAGGGGAGGGAGAGTGTGGGAAAAAACAACAAACGACACGCAAGACAAGCAATTTGGTATCTCGAAGGGGGGAAACCGTCGTCGGACTCCAGACGCGCAGCAGAACAACATTCGGCTGAACTCGGAAGAATGATACGGATGAAGGAAAAGTATTATGACTCTTTCGCAGGGGCAACTGACACAAGGAAATGGGTGTAGAGTCCGAAATGCGCCGCAAATGTACGAGAGGACGGATGAAGGAGTGTAGCTCTCAATGGTTGGTCAGTTTCGAAATTAATGCTTGGTGACAATGTTTCCGGAGGAGTCCATGTTGCCGGTGAGTTCGGCGACACGGGCCTTGATGCGGGCGACGCGGTTCTCGATGGTCTCCTCGCCGCTCGTCTCGCCGTCGTCGGTCCTCTGGCTCTGGCTCTCGCTGCGACGAGGCCTGGTCATTTGCTGCTCATCGCTCATGCGCGCCGCGCGAGCGGCCGCGTTCTGACGGATCTGAGCCCAGCGATCCGAAGTAGGCGACTGTTGTGCCGCCAGGTCGATCGACGCCTCAGACTGGTCATCGGGCGAGACATCGGCGGAAACTTCCTCGCTGCGGGTGGGTTGAAGGGCAGCCGCGGCCCGGGTGTTGAAGTTCCGGGGAGGAGCCGGAGCCTGAGCCTGGGGAGCCTCCTCGAATTCATCATCATCCTCGTCATCCGTGTCTTCGGGGACGAAGGCAGGGACATCATCGAGCGGGCCTTGATCGAAACGCGAGAATTGCTCGTCAGCCTCCCGCTGCTCGTTGGTGTTGATGCTGCTGGGAACGGGCTGGCGCTCCGAGGGCGCGGGAGCTTCAACCGCGAGCGCGGTGACCTCTGGCTTCTTACGGTTGGAAAGGCGACGAAGGAGGCCGGGCTGTTCAGGGACGGTGAGGCCACCCTGTGCAGGCTGGTGGGCCTGTTCAGGCTGGGAGACTTGTTCAGGTTGGGCATGCTGTTCGGTCGGCTCAGGGGTAGCGGAACGGCTTGAGGATTCACCCTTCTTCTTGCCAAAAAACTTCTTGAATCCGCCATGGCTGGCAGCAGGCTTCTTGAGCTTCTTTGGCTCCTTCTTGGCCTCGGGGCTTGGCGGAGACTTTTGAGCGTTCTGCTGCTCGAACATCTTCCTCCGCTCTGACACCGGACCAGAGACCTTTCTGTCATTGGCAGGCTTCCGGAGAGCAGGATGCACATCGTTTTCTGGATGTGGCTTCTCGGCCTCGGTTTGAGGTGGGAGAGGGACCTTGGCAGCTTCCTCAACAGGGACCTGAGGGGTGACGGGTGATCCGACGGCCTTGCGTTGCACTTGCTTGGGAGTCGACGGCTCGTCCTTGGGCAGAGGCGGGAGGTCTTGTTTGTGAGTAGACATGGTGCCGTTGGACTTGGCAGATGGAGCCGTCGGGCTGCTCACAGAAAGATTCTCTTTAGACATGCCCTTGCCGGCAAAGTTGTCGCCCAAGTACTGCGCACGAATGACTTCTTTGTCGAACTGCTTAGCCCACTTCATGGCGGGACCGGCTTCGTTCATGACCATTGGTTGAAGAGTCATGACGCTTTGAGTCTTGGTGGATAGGTCCTCGGTCCTGCCACGACGTTGAGCCGCTTCGGCAGCTGCTTGGTCCTTTTGTTCCCTTGCAAGGCGCGTTGCGGCCGCGTGGATCCTGGCGTGCTGGTCGGGTCCGATGCTGGCCTTGCTCATGGGAGTGTCTGTCTGCGTCCTGTCGTATGGCTCGGGGACCGGGAGCTTCTTGTTTTCAGACTTCTTACGACCCATACGACCGCGCTTGGTGAAGCTGAACTTGCTCTTCTTTTCCACAATGTAGGCGCCTTCTTCGGGTCCGGGGCCTGCGCCCTTGACCTGCTCTTCCATGACGAGCCATTTGCCGCCGGCAATTCTGGTCTCAATCAATGCGCAGCGACCAAAGACACCTTTACGTCCATTCGGCTCTTCTCCAGCCAAGCTGGTCATCCAAACCCACCAGAAGGTTTCATCGAGCTCGAATTGAGTGATGCTGGCCAGCTCTCCGGGCTCCAGGCCATTTTCTTCGGTGTTCCGCAAATGCGACTGCGAGCTATGCACACGGGTGAGATCACCAATCGGAGGAAGGATCTTGTCCGGCGGAAGAAGCACGGGAGGTGGGGCGCTACGACCATCATCCACAAAGCCGGTAGACAAAAAGTCAGCCCACGACGGAGTGGTGGGTCGCCCCATGTCGGCCCGCGAGCGGGGCGCGGATTTCAATCCTTCTCTGGTATGAGTAGGCGTTAGGTTAGTGGGGCTGGTGGGTTCGGAGGCCAGTCCATCCAGGAACCCGAAGCCTAGATCCTCGAAGCGCGACCAAGACGGGTCCGTGGTACCGTCGGCGTTGCTAGATTGATTAATTGAGGAAATGGCGTTGAGAACTCGACAACACTCGTCAGTAAGAGCCTGAATAGGGTCTTCATATGTGGAAAACCGCTGAAGAGCTTCGTCGTCTTCCCTATACTCAAAGTTTCTCGCACGACGCAAGAGAGCGAATGGCGTCGGAGACACCGAGTTAACAATCATGACAACTTTGGTGGTTCTCGTCTGCATCAAAGACGGAGGTTCGGGGGGATATTCCGTCTGTGACACGAGAGCCTGGAGGGAACGGGGAAGGGTATCAATGCCGACCATACCCTTGCTATCGGGAGCGAGACAGCGAAGGTAGGCAAAGAACAAATGACTCGTTGCATCGGCGGCACTGGAAAGTTAGATTAGGTCACAATATACGGGCAGCAGTAGACATACCTCGCCCATGACTTGTATCCTCCATCGAAACCATTTCCAGTGTCGGTATGCTCAAAAGCCCACCAACCGGCCATTCTCGAGAGTTTACGACCGCCGAGACCGTTTGTCTTGCCGCGCGCGGCGATCGCGGCTAGAAGATCGAAGAAATCGGTTATGATCTGCTTGCGCGACTCCGAATCCACGCTCAGCGGGATAAAGGTGTCAAAGGCATGCTTGGCCATTCCGGAGTCTTGACTGTCAGCGAGGAACATCTTTGCGTAGAATCAACCTCTTACCCTGCTCTCCAACCCTAAAAAGCTCGTACGCCTCCCAAGTGACGACGCCCCCTGGCAACCTACTCCAGCACCATTTCATGATGCTACAGAGGACCTGCGATTGTTAGGCCACAATTGGCAATTTGCGATCGGAGATACGCACCATCGGCTCAGTCAAGCGCAGCTCGGACTGGAGGCGTTGACCACGGTATGCCGTTCCACCCTCATAGCTATCCTTGAAGAAACTCTTTATGAAACTACGAGCGGTTGCCGAGTCTGATCCAGGGCGGAAGGGTAACAAAAGGAAGGGCGTATCCAGCGCTGGCGAAGGGTTAGTCGGGGCCCGACTGGAGGTGGTTCCTGGTGGAGCGACGACGTACCTCTCGACTTGAGTTCTTGAGTACAGATGTGTATGAGTTCCTGGACCTCCTCGGGCGCAACCTCTGTGCGCGACCAAGCCTCCTCCCAGCGCGGCTTCGGAGGCGCGACCGCATCACCGTTTGTGTTTTGAGCATGCTTCTTGGAGGCCTTGGAGCCATCCTTGGGCTTGAAGACCTTTGAGAAGAACGGCATTGTTGCGACGAGGATCTACGACTGGTCGAGGCGCATCGGCAGTAGGGGCAGAGGGCGCCGTGCGCGAAAGTGGTGGCGAAGGGTTTGCAGGCCGGAGGGGGGCGAGGGCGAGGGCGAGTAGAAGTCGAGCAGATTGACGAATGGACCCTGCGGAGGTCTGGGAGGTGGTCGCAGCTCCGGGAAGCGGTGCGTGGGACAGGAGTTCGGGCGCGCGTGTCTGAGGTCACGGCGGAAGAGAACGCGGATCGCCAGGTGGTGCGAAGAAAGGTGGGAGGCACGGGAGAGAGGTGGGCGGACGCAAGACGGCGCGTCCGGACTTTAATTTTAAGGAGTCCTCGTCGGTATCAGGATGAGCTATTCGCACCCCCATGTCCGCAGCTGGACTTCTCAGCGTGCCAACGCAACAGTCCCGACCAAACTCGCCACCCGAGGATCGCTCTGCGCCGTCTGAATGGAGGATGGTGTTGGCCATAAACCTGCCTTGCTGCCACTTGAAACGCCTGTCTGCTGCAACCCCAGCCCAGCTGCGCTCGTCCTACCTACGCGACCCGCGACGAGCCCGTTCCGCCACGTCCGCCTGCTCGACTCCCCCCGACTCCAGCCTCCTCGTTGCCCGCTTGCGTCTAAATTCCCCATGTGCTGGTTTGAGAGATCGACCGCGGGTGACCAGAGCTAGGGTGACGAAGCTAGGGTCCTTGGACGGGAGCTGCCTCTTAGGGCCCGCTAACTTTAAACATGGCCAACTGACTTCATCCCAATACTTGTAAATAACTAGCTCGAGCCCTCTCAAATTTCGGGTTCCCACGACAATTCGACTCGAGCTAATTGGCTCTTTCTTGGCGGCTCTTCCAGCATCCCAGCCCCTCCTGCATCTTTCCGCGCTTCCGATTCCCAATGCTCCTGCTCCTCCGGCAAGCCGCACGGCACGTGATTCCATCCGCATCCAGCTGCTGTGCCAGAGTCCATGTCGTCATACATTCTCGAGTCCCATCCACCCCTCGTTTCAGACTCATTTCCGGTGCTTCTCATTATCTCAACCTTAGATCAAACTTCAGCAGCACGTCACGCAACATGGTCAAAGATACCGAGACTGTTATCCAGTGGGTTTCATCTTGCTGCGATAGGTAGTGTAGTACAAGCTGACCGTTTAGGGAGTTCAACGAGCTCGTCAACATGACCCCTCGTGAGCTACAAGATTGGCTGGGAAGTGAGGAATCCGCAGGTGCGGGCTGGAGCAAAGATGACGGATCCGGCGAGACCATTGGGCATGAAAGGTATATAACCAAGGAGACTCTGCCGTGCGAATAGCTAACCATCATTAGCGGACGCAAAATCATCAAAATCTTGGAAAAGAACCCGAAGAAGGACCCAGAGCAATATGACGAGGATGACATTGCTCACATGAGAAAAGTCGTCTCATACTGCAAGCGTCACTTGGCGCAGGAAGAAAAGGCAAAACAAGATACGGACAGCAAGTCATATAAGTGAGTGGACGCATGAGTTTTGGTGTTTGTCTAACAGGGTACAGGAGCTTGAAGAACTGGGGACACGACGCTCAGAAGACGTAGTTGGTTAATAGTCGCCCGAGGGTAGCCCTGTGTCTCTAAGCACATGCTGGTATCGCAACATCGCGCCTATTTAGGCTAACTATCGGAACGTGTTTTGTCGTACAGACTGTCCGTCGAGAAAAACAGTGATCGGAAAGGAATGTCCATACCAGATTGCGGATGTACAAGAGCGTTGGAAAATCTCATGAGGGTACGAAGATGCGACGATGAGAGGGAGAGAGATTCCTATCGGCCATACGATGAGCAAAACGGTCGGCATAGGGGGATATCCGGGCCTGTCGTGAATGCCGATCGACCAACTTGGATGTGAGGCTGTCAATGAGACACAAAAAAACATCAATATTTTCCGCAGCTGTTGGACCGCAGACCGCAGCAGTTGGGTCGCGTCCAATTGACCGGTCTGCAAAAATAGCGGTTCCCATTGTCCGGCTAATAACATTCCTCCGCATCCTTTCCATCATCTATGAAGTACAACCGGGTCGGCCTGTAACGTAGGACCAGAAACGCACTGCCACAGCTGTTTCGTGTAGCCGCTTGAGTCCATCGCCTGAAACATGCACGCTGCGAATCGGAAACGGACGAGGACTATGGAGGTGGCGCATGAGTTGCCTCGTCTCGGATCTAGGCACGACGGGTGCGGCTCGGCTCGAGCAGTATCGACAAGAGGAATTGATGATGCTTATCCCACGTGAAGGCGGTTTCTATTTGCGGATCTTCCATGTAGAAAGTAGAGTGCCTCGTGAAGTCGCACGTCTTCCGGAGAATACTACGGTATGATCCTGACGAAGCAAGCCCATCTCGATCGGCTCGTACTCGGCAATCTTGAATGGCAGAGTTGACCGGTGATGTAGGTGATGGTGGTGTGCAGGTGGTGCCAAAAATAGCACATGCAAGCTCTAAGCGCCAGCCGTGCCGCATGCTGGAGTTCAGCCACAACCGTGGAGAACTGGGTTCTGAATCGTCCCCCACGACGCATCGTTCCTTCCCGTGCGATCTTATCGAGCCTGCCCGCAGGAGCCTGCAGATGGAGTGCAGTGCAGATATGGGTACGTCACTGGGCCAGCCGTTCTGGCCCCGACATGACCTCAAGGTGAAGGTAGGGGATCGTCATGGAGCCCGCCAGTAGACGGAAAACGCGTTCCTGCATAAAGAGCGTCTTCTGGGGGTTGTTTGATCAAACATGGTCGTGAGGAGAAAAAGGTAGGCACGGTAGGTCTGCACGTGGCCGCGGACAAGGGAGATGAAGGAGGATCAGCCCCACGTCGCGCTTGGCGGCATAAGCACGGGATGAGGATGCTCCGGCTCTCAGGGGAGAGTGGAAGAGAGCAGACAAAGCCAAGCTGAAATGATGATGGACGTAAGCGAGCAGGCTCTGCGTGGCTGACGACGCGATCGAAAGAAAAGAGGTCGCGCATGCAGTGAGGAAATCAATAGACCATAGCCACTAAATGAGCCGGTTTGGGCGGGTGCATGCGGGCTAAATGTCACTGGGCGGGCCGGCGAATCAGGGCGCGCGACCGTACCCACCGCGGGCTCCCGAGTTATAATTAGCAGCACTTTCCCTCTACCCTCGAGCAACGGTCATTGCTGAACAGTCGTCGAGAGCCGCATCCCACTGCCTTCTCTGCCCTCGCCCACCCACGCCGCCGCACGTACATAACGACCCCCATTGTCGCCGCCAACGCCTGCTCTCGGCACCGTGCGCCTCACCCGAATCCTGCGACAACAAAGCCAGTCCCTAGCACCTGTCCAACTGCCTGCGCCCGCGCGCCTCCCACCCATCCATATATGCGCTCTACCTGAAGCGCAACACGTCAACCATGGGTCGCAGAAAGATCGAGATCAAGGCCATCAAGGACGACCGGAACCGCTCCGTGTAGGTTTTCTTCTTTGTGGCGACTGCTGTCAGCCAGCTCCGTTTCACCGTCAGACACTGATCGCCCGACCCAGCACCTTTCTCAAGCGCAAAGGCGGTCTTTTTAAAAAGGCGCATGAACTGTCCGTCCTGTGTTCCGTCGATGTCGCCGTCATCATCTTCGGCCACAACAAAAAACTTTACGAGTTTTCGTCCGGTGACATCAACGAGACCATCGGTCGCTACCAATACGTACGAGAACACCAGCCATGCCCCTCTGGTGAATGCGCTAACCCCGTCGCGCAGTATGGAGGAGCGCACGAGCACAAAGGCCCGGAAGACTTTATGGGCAAGAACGAGGACGACGACGAGGACGAAATGGGCGCGTCGCCGGCGCCAGGCTCCCGCTCGCCGCCGGAACACCAAATGATGATGCCTCACCACCTGCAAAACCAGCAATTCCAACACATTCAGCGCCATGCGACCCCGTCCGCTTCCCCTCCTATCAACGGCATGCCCTTCCAGCACAGGCACGCTTCCCCACAGCCCGCCCACATTTCGCGCCCCAGTTCCGCCGCGCACATTCGCAGGACAAGCTCGAATCTCGCTCCTCCCCAAGCATATTCTCAGCCCCAGAGCAACTATGCATACAGACCCAATCCGCCTTTTTACCCTGGGCCTCATGGCATGCCGCAACAAGCCCCTCCCCCGCATGCGCACGCCCACCAGCACACGTATCCCCCGCCCGCCCACAGTCAAGTCCAGCAAGTCTACATGCAAGATCAGCGCAGACAGTCGATGCCTCCCGTCTTTTCGCAACCCCCGCAGGAACCTGTTCAACGTCAAGCTTCCGTCGCAGTTCCGTCGCCGCCGCAACCCGAACATCAATTCCAAAGCCCCCCCTTGCCGCAGCCTAAACCTCTGCCCGCCGCCGCCAAACAAAGCATTTTTACTCCCATCGACGACAGCAGGTCCATTCTGGCTCAACACTGGGGACCGAGCACGACCGCCGCGGAACAAGTCAAGGTTGAACCCCAAGAGCCACGCGCCCAATCAATCGACGTAGCCGCGATCGGAAAGCCGCAACAAACAAACGGAACTTCTCCCCAGCAGCCAACCCCTACTTCTCTCCCGAATCTTCCCCAGCGCACCGCATCCACTTCGTCATTGCCTACGATCCCGCCCCCGACGCGAACCAACAGCGTGCAGACCGACGCGAAACGCCCGCGACTCAAGGTCCAAATTCCGGACGAGCACTCGGAAGCGGAAAATACATCTGCGGCATCGCCGAAAGACGGAACTACAACCGGCGCAACCACGGCAAGAGGCAGCACCGAGGCATCCCATTCGTCTGGTGTCGTCTTGCCTCCACCTTCCCCAAGCGCCAGCGCTCTTCTCAGTGCTGGAGCAACGGGGCCACCAAACCCTTTCGCCAGGCCAGCGCCACCCGTCAACAACAACAACAACTACGGCAACCGCGACAATATGGAAACGCCGATATCGGCACTGCCAAGCCGCTTTGTTGCAGACGGGCTCCTTCCATCGCCATCCAGCTTCTACCCCGAATGGGGTTTTGGCAACTCCTCAAACATGCTTCCCAGCCCTCTGACCTTCCAAACGCCGGTCGTGCAAAACGGGCCGAGTTTCCGGGACGAGGACCGGGAAGACCGAAAGAGAAAAGCTTCTGAAGGTTCTCAAGGCGGGGATAGCAAGAAACAAAAGAGTTGAGTAATCGTAATTTTTATGTTTTGGAGGAACTGTTAGAACTGTACCATCTTTTTGTTCTTTCTTTCATACCCTTTCGCGCTATTCACTTTTGGATACCCTGAGGTTTCTACGCTCGCTTCGCGGGGCCTGGTTGGCGCCCGTCTTTCATTCTCCACTAGGGTCTAGGGATGCTTCTACTTGTTTTGGTGTTTTTTGGACAGTCGAATTTCGGAAGACTTGTACATAGTTCTACTCGATTTCACGGATGAAGCGCTGTTCTGGCGGCAATTTTACGCGTCATCGCATGCATGGACTCGGTGTGTCTTGGTGAAGCGCCACACGGCAGCCCAACGGCACCAACGGAGCTGCCGCGAGCCGTGTGGCGGTGCAGACTCCACGCAGGTTTGCTTTCGACGGTTTTGGCCAAGAAGGCCCAGGTTGAGGTCGAGCACGAGGCCGTTTGGTTGGGCCACGGCCCGGACGGTTGCCGCGCGAACCGAGTATGGGATTGATGATTGGTGGGCGGATGAAGTCGTCTGGGTATTACTGCATGGCGGGCAGCGACGTCAATCAACACCGCCAAGACCGTGCCCAACGATGCGAGTCAACTCTATGCCCCACCAGGTCATCTACAACTACGCCACTACCTATCCCTGATCGCCGCAAATCCTACAGTCTGCCTTTTCTAACGACCGAGCGTATGACCGCCTGAGCACTACTACCTCCATTGGCTCACCGCATTGCGAAACCACCGTGCCCTGTGACCTCTGAGGCTGTGAAGCTAGCTGTCGCACAAATACTCGCTCTTCCCTTCTCCGCAGCTCGTCAACCTTACAACAAACAAACATGGCATACAACAGAGGCTACAACCCCGACGCCCTCCCCGCCCACGCCGAGCCTGACCAGGTCAGCCTCACCACACCCTGAAGCTTCTCTCAACTGACGCGCGACAGGCCGCAGCAGCCCTCAGTGGAGGGGGCAGTCTTTCTCACGCCCACTCTTACTCGCGCACCTCGCCGCGTCCGGGACACGCGTCTCCGCATCTAGGACCATATGCCTCGAAGCCGCAGCCTCCTTCCCCTCATGGCGCCTACGGTCGTCCGGCGCCAGACCCGTATGGCCGTCATGGTAGCTACGACACGGGCCGTCAGCACTCGCCGCGTCCGCCCCCAAACAGCTCATTTGCCCACTCCGGCTATGGATCACCGCCACCCCAAAACTATGGCGCCGCGCCCCCTCCTTCGAGCTTCAACCACGGCAGGCCGCCGCTCAGCCCCCACGCACGTCCGCCTGTCAGCAGCACACCTGCGCCCAGAGATCCCAACGATCGTGACGCGCTGTGGAGGTTATTCGGCGCTGTGGACAAGAATCAGACGGGACAATTGAGCTTTGACGAGTTAAGGAAGGCACTGGTGAACGGCGACTGGACGGCCTTTGATACACACACCGTGCGCATGATGATTCGGTTAGTATTTTCAGTGTACTTCTAAGTACGCATACTGATTGGGTTAGGATGTTCGACACGGACCGCTCAGGAACGATCAACTTCGAAGAGTTCTGGTACGCTTCACGTTCAAGCCTGATGACGATAAACTGACTGTCGTAGTGGCCTTTGGGCTTTCCTCGCGGCCTGGCGCACGCTTTTCGATCGCTTCGACACTGATCGCAGCGGCAACATTTCATTCAACGAGTTTTCGGACGCGCTCATCGCCTTTGGATACAGACTGTCGCCGCAATTCGTCACACTTCTATTCCGCACCTACGACCGCGGCAACCGGAATTCGATTTCGTTTGATCTCTTCGTCCAGGCCTGCATCAGTTTGAAGAGGATGACGGATGTTTTCAAGCGGTTCGACGAGGACAGGGACGGATATATCACTCTTAGCTTGTAAGTTACAGAGTCCCGCTTTCGACCAAGGAAGAGGAAGAAAATGGCTAACATTCCACAGCGAGGAGTTCCTCACAGGTGCACAGTCCCTCTTCCTGTTTAACTCGATATCCGAAGATACTGATACCGGCCTCTATTAAAAGAAATCATTCGGCAACGTTGAGACCATCGGTGCGAGAACAGACGAACACGGCGGCACTTCAGGAACGCCGCGCTTACCATGGACGGCCGGTACAAGCATAGATGCGATCTCAGCGGCTGCCAAAAGTTTCGGCGCGTTGGGAATGGCGCTCAGGTTTCAAATTTGCGTTGCTTTAGTATCGGGACAATGGCGGACTTTATGATAGTGCAAGCTAGTCAGGGTATACCCCGACAATGGTGATTTGATTTGAGACGGGCGGGGTGAGAGCTAACTCCTTTTTTCGCGATATCCTATGGTTGTTTTTTACTGCGTAGTTTAATCAGATCACCATCACCAGAACCATCTCGCTTTCGTTTCCAATTTTCGTACTCGCACTCGTGTTGCATTTCCCCTCCGTCCAACGCAACGCCACAAACGGGACAGGGCTCGGTCGGTCCCGCACGCCTTCGTGCGAGCCGAGCCGAGGTGGATACGATGATGATATGAGTAAGTGTTTGGTGGTACACGACTACGTAAGCGGATTTACTGTAGACTACTGCAGGTCGAGGGGTCCAATATCTTCAACGTTGCTACTCCGTACTTCTCGTGCGTTGCCCAGTCAGGCCTTCCATCTACTTTCTTTCTCTTCCCTCTCGCAACGGCCAGGCATCACCGTTGCTGGTACACCACGGCACGACCCATAGTGCCAGCATGCTCAACCTCCGTGGCAGCGAAATACCAGCTTTTCCTTATTCATGGGGTTTTGAATCAGAATATGCACTAAAATATTCTCCTTTCCATCCTTGTGCCATGGAATCTCCTGATGTGTATAGATCTGTCGCACAGAATGTCAGGCTTTCCTTGCATCACGCGTTGCGCGACAGGCTGTATACATTCCACAAAGCAGCCGCCTAACACCATAAATCACCACGTGTCTGGGTATATCCCATGTTGGTCGACACTGAAACATAGCACTGCTCACAGGCAATCCAATGTTGGCCAATCGCATACTCGGCTTTTTGCTCCCCGTAGCACATGCGCAATACAGACTTGTTGATAGTTATACGCCAGCAAACTTCTTCAGCAAGTTTAAGTTTTGGACTGTAAGTGCTCGCGGGGTTTGTGGAGCTTTACATACTAATGCTTTGGTTTAGTCTGTCGACCCTACCAATGGCTACGTTCAATATGTCAATCAGTCAGTGGCAGAAGAAAACAAGCTCATTGCGGCCATCGACACCATTTACATGGGCGTCGATATGACCAATGTCTACGACGTGGGGGGCCCGGGAAGACCAAGCGTTCGCATTCAGAGCATTGACACTTACAATCGCGGCCTCTTCATCCTCGACCTCAACCACATGCCCTGGGGATGCGGAACATGGCCGGCATGGTGGACAGCAGGAAACTTGACCAATTGGCCAGCGGATGGCGAGATAGGTAAGGAAGTCCGCACGTATTGAGTTTAGCTGACTTGTCAGATATCATCGAGGGGGTGCATACGAACACTCTCAACACAAACCAGGCATACACATCAGACGGCTGCTCCGTAGCAGGAACTGGCCAGACAGGGGTAGCGGATGACTTGAACTGCAGCGACGGTTGTGGCAGCACGGCGGGCAGCTACGGCAGCTATGGCGGCGACTTCAACACGGATGGCGGAGTGAGTAATGTCCTCCAATGGCGAAGCTGTGCCTACCTAACATCCCAGGTCTACGCAATGGAATGGACGTCCTCGTTCATCCGCGTGTGGTTCTTCCCCCGCGGCCGCATTCCACCCACCATCACAACAGCGGCGCCCGACCCGGCCGAGTTCGGCACGCCCATGGCCAATTTCCAAGGAAACTGCGATATCGACGCGCATTTCATCAACCACCAAATCATCTTCGACATTACCTTCTGCGGCGACTGGGCCGGCCCGGCCTACCAGGACGCCGGCTGCCCTATGTATCAGGGAATGGATTCTTGGGACAGCTGCAAGCACTTTGTCGCTGGCAATCCGGACAAGTTCTCTGATGCGTTCTGGGATATTAATTCCTTGAATGTCTACCAGCAAGATGATCCGTTTCCCCATGCCGTCCCGTCGTCGTCGGTCCCCGCGCCTACGCTTTCGGATTCCGTTGCGCTGGGCAAGAATGCGGGCGTTACTTCTTTGATACCGTCAATATCGCCGGTGATCCCCACGACCGCGTCAACAAGTAAGTCTGCCATTCGGCTCGCTCTTTTCTTCTGCTCGTACTGACTGACCGTCAGCAACCCACGCCATCTTTTCCATCTCTGCCGAGCAAGCCACCCTTGACCAAGCCATCCCGCAGTCCACCACCACCACCACCACCATCAGCCAAGACATGTCAGCCACCCCCGCCTTCACACCCGCAGCCACCCAGCCCTGCTCCCCGTTCACGTCCTACAACGGCCCGTGGGGCGGGTTCCGCACCGGCATTGGCGGCGTGGCCGGCGGGCAGGCCATGTGCGAGACCAACGCGTCGGAGAACAACTTCTCCGACTACCTCTACGTGCACTACCAGGGCGACGACGGCAGCCCCCTCGGCTACTGGGACTGCTGGGCCGGTGGCGTGCAGGTCCAGAGCGTGCTATGCGGCAGACTGGGAAGGAGGCAGGCGTATACCTCGACCCCGAATGCGGCGCGCGTACCCGACTTCCAGATCTATGAGCAGATGGCGAGCGCGGGCTTGCTTGAACCTACTCCTAGCGTCCTTTCGCCTGCCTTCCCTTCAAGCTCTCAGGATGCGCTGCCCCCGTTCCAGCCGGCCTTTTCTTCGTTCACGCAGCCGTACGCCGTTGCTCCGAATGACCTCCCTGCTGTCATCACAGTTAGCACCGCAGCGCCACTGGACACCTCTCCTTCGAGTATTCCGGATGTTTATTCCAACGCGCTCAATGCACCATTTGTCTTCCCGGATGTCATCTCAGCCACTCCCGCAACACTGGGTATTTCTCCAGATATTCAACCAGACTATGAACCCAACAACGCCGCTATATCGAGCGTCCCCGCTGTTGTCATTGTCCCGGAAGACACAGTCACATACGCCCCCATCCCCACAGACAACGCCCCCGCAAACAATATTCCCCTCCTAGAAGCCCAACCGAGTCCCTTCTCGCCAAACCCCCAGCCCGACCCTCTCTCGCCAAACCTCCAACCCATCGCCCCCCAGCCAGATGCCCAACCCAACCCCGACGTCGTCGTCCTCGTCACCACCTGGGTCGTCGACACAGCCACCGCAGCCGTCACCGTCACGCTCGCCGGCGCCGCCTTTGCAGCGACTTCGGTGGCGCTGGCCGCTGCGTCGGCGGTCGTAACGGCGGCTGAGCCTACGGTCACGCACATGAGGTTCTATACTGTGACGGAGACGAGGTGGTTCCAGGCGCCCGAGTGTGTGCGGGTTCGGGGCTAATGCTCGGTGTTGTGATATGTTGGGGGCCGGTGGTATATTAATAGGTATCTTTCAGATGTATGTTGATGTGTGTCCTTGTGACGAGATGTGATTGTGTGGTGAAGGTCCGAGGGTGGAAGACGTGCGTGCCCGTTGACGCCAGTGTGCAACGCCAGTTAAGTTGGATATCCAAGGCGTGTCCCATCAACGAGCCCTCCCCATAACCCTGTCCCGCGCGTTCTTGCGCTCGTCCGGGGCCGAGTCAGAGTGCTCGGTCATGTACGACGAGTGCGTCTGCTTCTGCTGCCACTCGCGCTGCTGGCGGTTCTGCTCGTAGGCGACAATGTCGTCGGGGGTGAGGGAGATGACGGTGGCGGGGCGGCGGAGCATGGTGTGCGTTGTGTTGTGTTGTGTTGTGGTTGTGGTGACGCCAAGAAGTCGCGCAAAGTCCTACGGATACACCCGCCCACGACCACCTCAGCCATCCCACCGACGACGACCATGCCCGCCGCCATGCTCAAGAGGCATTGCAGGCCCGCCGTCCGCAATGACCTGAACGCCCTCTGCAATGCCGTTCGCGGCTTCCACTTCTCTCCCGCCCGCCTTGACGACAACAACAACAGCAGCAGCGCCGCCGGTGCTGGTAAGCAAGCAACCACTTTACTTTCCCTTGCACCCACTCACTCACCCGCTCTCGCCAGCAGCTCCCCTCGTCTCCGCCCGCGCCCGCTCCGCCGCCGCCAGCCAGCGCATCCAGTCCATCAACCAGCCGCGCCCCAAACTGCTCACGCCGCGCCGCCCGCCCGCCCAAGACGCCAACGGCAAGCCCGCCCCGCGCCTCGTCATCCGCCGCGAACCCGTCAATAGCCCCGGTGACTCGAGCAGCAGCCGGCCCCCTCCTCGTTTCCAGGCCAGAACCGGCTCCCGCGGCGGCTCCCGCGGCGGCTCCCGCGGCGGCCCCCCCGGCCGCTTCGGACCAGGCGCGCGCTCAGGGCCCGGTGGCCGCCCCGGTCAGAACCGCCAGCGCGGCGGCGGCCGCCGCCCCCCCAGGAGAGGAGACAGGAGAGACGCCCCGGCGGCCGAGTCGGCCGAAATCTCCGACACCATGCTGCGCTACCTGGTGCAGCTGCGGGGCGAGCAGCGCGCGGTCCGCGACTTTGAGCCGCGCGAAGAGCAGCCCGCGGGCGTCCTGAGCGCCGGCACCGCGACGCTGGGCCAGCCCGCCGGCGCGACGGCCGTCCTCGAGGAGCGCCTGCGCTTCCTCGCCAGCCGCAAGGAAATGGAGCCCGTGTCGCTGCAGATGCTGGCGCGCCGCCTCGTGCGCGGCAACTTTGTCAAGTTCGCCGACGACAAGGAGCGCGATGCCGTGCTCGCCCTCGTCGCCGAAAACCAAGAACGCATCGCCGCCAAGCTGTCGGCGAAGAAGGGCCAGGAAATCAAGCCAAAGCCCATCGAGTTCGAGGAGCTTGCGGGCCTGCCTCGCCAGCGCACTACCGACTCCGTCGTCGCGGGTCGCTACGCGGTCCAGCAGGGCGACTCTTGGCAGGACAGGGCCCTGCGCTCCCTCAATATCAATGGCTCGTATGCTGGCTCCGACGCCCAGAAGTTTATGAGCAGGGTCGATGCCATTGCTGGCGCTCAGGGTGCCGCCAGGTCGGCCAGGCGGGCTGCTTAGTTCATGTAGAAAAATTGTATCATCTGGGTTTGTATCAAATACACGGTTCCAGGGCTATACATCCCGTCAATGCCAAGTGCCTTTATAGAGGCAAAGGTGCATAAAGTTGTTTCGAATATTATTCATATCCCTATGATGAATGGTGTTTTGTAGAAGCGGAAGTAACCATATCCGTAGATTTGAATTCGCAAAGATAACCATATTCACCCAGTTATCTAAAATGCTCTTTGAGTTCATTTTATTTTAATTCTAGATAAAATCCGAGTCCACGCATAGAGCTAGATATGCAGTTACAAGGAAATGTAATTTGTAAAAACACCCGTCAGACCGCCTACCGCATAGGTATGCACATCAGCTGTGAGCGTACCGGGGAAGCGGTCACGGATCGACAATCGATCATCTCCGGGTCACGTAGTATGTAGTAGATCGATCTACTCAAACAAGGCAGGATCAACTCGACTTCATACATGCTTGCAATTTTAACTAGGTAGGTGGGCAGGTAGTATACATCTTGGGCGCGAGCAACTGCGTGCAAAGGCTAAGATACAAAAAAAAAAAAAGGGGGGTATATAAGCACGGAGCCTGAAGCAAGGACGAAACAAAAGCCAGCAACCGCCACCAACGTGCGTATCAGGAGTATTGTACCACGTAGGTCTATCGACACTCACTCACGCACTACGACCAGTTGATGCAGCTCACGAGGTCGTCGTCGCCGCGCTCCGCGTTGCAGCGCGCGCTGAACATGATGTTCTCGGTGCGGTTGCCGCGGTGCTCGTCGATGACCTTGCCCTCGTTGACCAGACTGCTCGCCTGGCCCGCCGCCTGCTGGTGGTGGAAGATCTCCGGGTTGGAACTGTAGCAGCGCAGGTCGTGCGACCGGCACCGCGTGTGCATCCACAGGTCGAACGCCTGCTCGTTCCCGTGCTGCATCGCCAGCATCTTGCCCACCGACGCCCGGTTCACGGCGTACGCAAACGTGCAGATCGGCCCCGTCGCGTGCTGCACCCATCGCAGGTGCTTCGGATCGCTCATCCGCGGGTCGTAACTCCCTATCACCTTGGGCAGCGTCTCGTCGTAGTACGTGATGTAGTCGTCAGCAAACGGGTTCTGCTCCTTTCTCTTTCGCTCCCGGAAGTGCGAGTTGGCGTCGTCCTGCTCCGGCTCCTTTTCCTCTTCAAACGGCATCTTCTCGCCGCAGTGCCCCAGCCAGAGAATGTCCCAGTTGTCGCCCCAGGGCTCTGGATTCGCCGTGCGCGTGAGCTTGCGCAACGCGGCGCTGATGTTGCGCGCCTGCTCGTGGATCCGAATGTCCCAGTCCGAGTCGTCTTCCATGATCAGCGCCGTCGTGAAGTTCCCGGCCGTGGCTATGACTTGGAGATGGGCGAGCCATGCTTTGGCCGACCCGGTGTTGAGATTGCCCGAGCGGCTGCGCGACACGAAATCGTTGATTTCGAGGTCCGTGGGCTTGCGCTGGGGTGGAATGACTACCGAGAGATTCGTGCGGCCAGCTGCGGCCTTGAGGCCTTCGGATCGCCATGACTTTTCGGGGGAGACGGCGAGGATCGTTTGGAACTAAAATGTGTCAGTATTTTCTTGTATGGTTTGCGCTGCGCATGCACCTACACCCAGCGTCGCGTTGTCCGTGCCTGTCAGCTCTATGGGGATTTTGACCGAGTCATGGGTGGGTGGCACGCCGTCTGGATGAAGGTTACCCGACGATGGAATGAGGCTGGCAGCGCCGCCGGTGAGTGGCTTGTCCTCTGGAGACTGCGGGGGAGGCCGCGGGGCCCCGGGAGTGTCCTCTGGATGTCCCGTCACGCCGTCTGCGGGCAAGTCTGCAGACTGCAAGCCAGCCTGGGCGGCTGCAGGCTTAGTGTTTGGCGGAGGCGACTGAGGCAGCTGCGGCTCGGACCGGAAATCACGAATGTAATCAAAGTGCCAGAGGAAAAGGAAGAGGAAGAAAAAGGCGAGGACGGCGCTCGCGCGGCGCGAGTGAGAGAAAGGAAGCAACATGGTCACAGGTAGTCCATGATCGAGCAGAGAGAGGAGCCTCCAGCAGGAAGGCAGGCACTCCTAGGGGCGAGGGGCGCCATTATATTACCTAGGCGGCGGCGGGCGTAAGGGGCCAAAGGCCAAAGCGATTGGTCGCGGGCCGCAGTGAGAGAGATGTTTGGCTTGGCGGGTGGCACTGCGGGCTGGCGAGACAGAAATTGGTGGTTAGATTCGACTGCGGGCGCGCATGGAGCCCTGTCCGCCTCTAGCGTGGCCGCCAAGCGTGGCAAGTCTCACCACTGCGCCCCGCGCCTTGAGCCTCTCTATCCGAAACGACATTCCGTTACTGGATTCCTACCGAGCTTCCTTACATGCATGCACATTAAATTCCACCTGTTTCACTCCAGTACGACTACCTCCTCCGCGCGTCCAGGTCACTCGTGCTGGCCAGCAGGAACTTGCAGCATATCAGCACATCCTTGCATGCTCGAGTCCACGACTCCTCCTGGTTGAAGCTGAGCTTGATGCTGGTGTCGCGAATCTTGTCCTTGCGAATCGAGTAAGGAACTGTCAATCCCACCTCGCTCATCTGTCTGAGACACTCCAAGAAGCCCACCATGGCGTTGTCGAAGCTTCGATGTAAAAATCCAAACCCGAGAGGCAAGTCCCCAGAGCAAAAGAGGTCGTACGTCGTGCTTGGCTCGAGTCTTTCGATCGTCGACGCCGAACCCATCGGATTCAATCTCCAACCTTTGAACGTGTAGCCCACCTTTTCCGCTACCGTCGCCAACAACAAGCAAGTCTGACCCCATGCCGCGTTGATTTCCTCCCATCCCACCATCGTCTGCGAAGTCCTACCCAGACGAAGTCCGTTGATCGTTGCGAAATTTCCATCGTGTCCAATCGTAAACGTGTCGTTGTACACATTCGTACGCTGAAGTCGTTGTGATTGTTTAATGTCGTGATCGTAACGGTTGTTGATGCGATCGCGTTCGCTCTGGTAGACGGACAGAGTGACAGAGAAACCGTTGCGCTCTTTCCAGAATGATTCCTCCTCTCTGTCAAGCTCCTGAGCTTCCACGTCGAGCTTTAGGATTTCCTCGTCCATGGCAGCCTTTTCCCGTTCCAGACGCTCCAGCTCCAGAAACGCCGCTTCTTCTTGTTCCCTGGCTTTTTCCAACCTAACATTCGCTTGCTCCTGCTCTTCCTCTGCAGGTATGTCCGCGTTGGCTTGACGTAGATACTCGACGTAGGCATCCCGTTCCTTAGTTGCAGTGTGCAGTCGCTTTTCCAGCCCTTCAACCAACAGCTCGGTACATTCCACGCATATAGGTTGGTCAATGTCAGACCGTGCCGATAAGACCTCGAACAACCGTTGAACAGTCTCCATTTTGTCTGGTGTCTCAGTGTTCTTGTGTGAGACTTGCGAGTCTGCCAGCATCACGAAGGACATGGACTGGTCGTGTCTGCCAGGTACCATCCTCTTGGACATGGGAGTAGGCACCTTTCGTGATATGCGCCCGTACTCATCGCGACGATCTTGGGAGTAGGCATTGTGGTGTACGAGAGGGCGTTTGGCTGGCTTGGTGGAGTCTGTACGGGTTAGCGCG
This sequence comes from Aplosporella prunicola CBS 121167, assembly GCF_010093885.1. Taxonomy (NCBI): domain Eukaryota; kingdom Fungi; phylum Ascomycota; class Dothideomycetes; order Botryosphaeriales; family Aplosporellaceae; genus Aplosporella; species Aplosporella prunicola. The sequence goes on along the minus strand of NW_022983530.1, from coordinate 11,866 downwards.
TGTGCGTCAAGCGCGGGACAAGGACGTACCGGTCAGCAGCTTAAAAGCTGCCGGATTCAAGTCTTCCAGCGAGCCATCGAGCTTGACGGGCGTCCTGCACTTCTGGCAATGCATAGCGGCGGCGTGTGGGGTGGAGGATGTGGGGTGAAGGCGCGAGTAGACACGACTCGTGAACGCGACGCACGAGCCTGACGTAGGGCAACGCGAGTCATTCATCCCGAGTGGTGGACGCCCTGACGCGAACCGACGTGATTTCCGCTCCCTCACCTCTAACACCCGCGATGGAACGACCACGATTGCACAGCGCGCTCCCCGATGCGCAATATGAAGACCTGGCGGCGCTCGAGAATAACCGTCAATTGAACGACTTGCGCCTCAAAGGCACTTTCGAACATATTTTCCAGAAATACTCGCGCGATTTCAGCAACGTCGGCGACGAAATCGACCTCCGGACCGGCGAGATTGTCGTCAACAATGGTCATGTGGCGGGGATGATGGATGAATGTGATACTGGGGAGGACATATGGCGTGAAGTAAGTATTTCCTGTGGAGCAGGGGACAAGACTGACTGACTCTTCAGAGTGACAGCGAATCTGAGAATGAAGCACGAGAGCAGCCCACTGAGCCTTCAAACCCTGGACTCGCGGCGATGGATGGTCCCGCAGCGACGAATGGCCCCGTAGCGACAAATAGCCCCGCACAAGATCCCCAAGCCGCTCTTCAAGCACTCGGACAAAGCATAGCCGCGCAAATTGGACAATTTATGCAAACATTTCCGAATGGACCCAACGTGGATCCTATGTGGGCAGTTCCACCTTTGCCAGGCATGCCTCAAGTCACACAAACACCGGGCAGAATCATGCAGAGGCCAACCAGTTCTATAGGAAGATCTATCTGGGCTCCCGAAAGCATTGGACGGCCGCGTAATGTCTTCACGCCAGGCCAAATTGTTTCGCGGGATACGCATGGGAATCGACGAGATCGTCGTCCACGGGGGATACGCTCACGGGAGACACGCTCACGGGAGCCACGCTCGCGGGAGACATCTATCAATATCCAACACTCACCTCGACGCCGTTCCTGGGATTTGACCGTAAACGCGACTAGAGATTCACCTAGGTTCACCACGCGAATATCAGGATCTGAACCTGCCCAAGGCCCACGTCGATCATCTTCCCGTATTCCTTTGGCGCGGGAAATGTACCCTGGCAGCATCAAATACAATCCGCACAATACTCGTTTGGATGGTGAGCATTTCGATTCACATGAGGATGAATCAGTAACCTCTGGATGTGACCCAGTGAGTCCCGTGAGCAAAAAAAACAACCATCGGCCCTGGACAGAAGAAGATGAAGCAAAACTCTTGGAGCTGAGGAAAAAGAAGCTCGATTGGAGTGCTATTGCAAGTGTTCTCGGGAGACCAGAGTATGCGCCCAGGAATCACTACTTCAAAAACATGCTTCACGGCCAGAAAAGAAAGAGGGAGGTCTTGGAGGTTCCGGAGGTTCCGGAAAATCAGTTTTCCCTTGATGTGGCAACGCCATCAACTACTGTGTCTGATTCCGCGGCAAACAACAGGACGGATTTGGCCAAAACCCCGACAACTCCCAGTGGCTCAATTTCTTATAATTGTGAATGCGGCAAGCGGTACGGAACCTATGGTGGTTTATACTATCATAGCAGGAATTCAGATTGCAACGTTACACTTCCTTCTCAGCGTACAAGTATCAACAAAAAGCGGACGGCATTCCTGAAACTCGTGGAGCTCAACCCTTCTTACGCCGATCGGGATTACAAAACGTGTACTTTGCAGAATATGAAGAAGGAATTGGATGAGCTTCAGCCAGGTTGGGACGCAGAGATCTTGGTGGCCATGGCGGGAGCAACTGAGTCAGTGAAGCGAGCAAAAGTAACAAAAGAGACGAAACCAGGCCGAGCTTTGGAGATTTCGAATCAACCACTGGAAAGAGATCAGCCTTTGCCGGTGGAGCTGGGTCAACCACTGGAGTTCGAGCCGGATCAGCAGCCTTCGGAGGGGACGAATTTCCAGTTCCTGGAGATACCGGACTCTCAAGCTTCACAGGTGACAATGTCTGATGGGCCTTTGGAAGGGATCATAGAAGCTGCGGCAGGGATGTCACCAGCAGCAGGCTTTGTGCAAAGCTCAACCACCACCATTGACCCCTTCAATCTGGAATCGGGGATCAGAGGTGACATGAGTGCGGATGCAAAGGACGCCCTTGGTGCACGCCGGAAGTCCCGCAAGGAAAGCAGCACTCGTACGCCCAAACTCTTGCAAAAGTCGCCCTCAGAACATACTCCACAGCAGCCTGTGCGGCTTGATCCCGTCACTCACAAAAAACATCGCGTTGAGGTCGCGATTTCGCAAATGAGGAATCAGGAGACTGAAGAGTCGACAGACGGGTCCGCTGAACACGCCCGGAACCAAGCTGCAGCAAAAGAAGCTTTGCAAACTCCGAACACTCTCCAGTCCATTGACAGCACAGCGTCCAGCAAAGGCCGACCAAATGGGAAACATCCTTTTGTGGTCAAGACTCCATCTACGAAGAGGAGTGGCAAAGCGACAGAATCAATTGTTGAGAACCTAGTCAATGGTTCCTCAGGGAAGCCTGTCGTGAAAGCCGTGGCCGACACTCCTGTCAACGCCTCGGCCGCAAAGTCACCCGCAACACCTGGTGTTAGAACTCCCATAAACGCCTCGTCTGCCAAGTCAATTGCGAAGAAACCCTTCGCAACTCCTGCCAACGCTTCGCCTAGGAAGAAGTCAAATGGAGAACTGCCATCTGCGAAGCCATCTGCGAAGCCATCTGCGAACTCCATGACCGAGGCTCCTGCACAGAATACAGAGGGCACGGCAGCGAAAAATCGAAAAGCCTCGGCCACGGAAGCTGAAGCCTCTCCCACTGCAAAAACCCCAAAGTCCACCGCGGTCCACCGGCTTCAAGCTAGCGGCCCGAAAAACCCGTCGACGCCACAAGTGGAGTCCAGCACGGACAAGCGGGACCCTGGAACGGTTCGTGGACCAAAATCAGGGTCGAGGCTGTCGATTCTTGACATGATGGATTGCTCCGAGGATGAACTTGCTTTTTAGAAAGATGTACGATTTAGTGATCATTCGTCATCGTTCGTATACCCATTCTCCAATCCTGCCTGATGTCTTGCTCAGATTGACCCTGTCATCTCAATACTCGTACGTGATGTCCGGCCACTAACTTCCAGAGGAAAAGGATCGGATTTGGGCAGTGAATTGGGCGCCGATGTCGTAAGCCAGGCGAGGCGGATCTACAAGGTGGCTCTAGCATGCGGACGAACCGGATCTACGACGCATGAAGCGGATCTAAGTGAGGACCGTACCCGCGCTCTGGGCGCTAGATGCTCAGAAGATACGTCATTGAAAGTCAAAAAGAAGTCGGGCGTTTACAAGCGGGCACGGCGGGTAAGGCTGAGAAAGCCGAAATAAAGCCGGCGGTAACACGCAATCTTAGACCATGCGATAAATAGGGGCCTCGAGTACGAAACTTCGCTTGGCTGATCCTACTGCACATCAGGCCCAGTTGATCCAATGGCACGCGATCGTGGTCTGTCCACTGCGGCACCTGTGCCATTGCGAGCTGCTGGTATGTACCTGCAGTACTTACGGTTGCCAACGAGAGTTCAAGCTAATTATTAGTTAATAGGCCGAAACGAAAAACGTTGTATCATCCGGCATGCACTAGGTTTCTACCGCGCCCTCATCATTACCGGACTTTACTCCACACACGACAAAGTCAACGGAATCGAGACTTTCATACCGGCAGTCAAACACTGTCTTTCCACACACTCAATTTTGAGTGCAGCGATCAAAGGCCATGACACGGAAGAACCAGAGTTTGTCCGACCACCGCTATTGAACCTACGCAATCATATCCGAATTATTGAACCGGCATGCGTTGGCCATGGGGATGACGACGAACTCAGCCGGCTGAAGCACGTCTTGGGTCAGACCCACGATCAGGTCTTTGAGAACTGCCACATCATTCCTCCTTGGAGGATCGTGATCCTGCCTTTACATGCAGACTCAAAAACCGGCATAAAGAGATTTTATATTGCCTTTGCTTTTTCTCACTCCCATGGCGACGGAGTGGCAGGTCTCGCCTTTCACCGCACATTCGTCGAAGGGCTTCAAGGTCAAGGAATCACCACAGTCCGCCACGGCACGGATCCTCGATACCAAACATCCGACATACCTCTTCTTCCGCCACTTGAAGAATTGGTCGACCTTCAAATCTCCAACTCCTACCTCATTAAACCAGTACTTGGTGCATACCTACCAAGGTTCGTTAGCGGAATTCTGGGGATTGAGGCATCCACCACTCCTCAAGCGGCGGATATGTGGCGAGGAAAGCCGGCGAGTTACAATGAGAACAACTTCCACACGGGCATGGAACTCGCAATTGTCAAGGACGATACTCTTCAAAAGGTATTGAAGCTCTGTCGAGAGAAAGAAACAAAGTTCACTGGTCTCCTTCATCAAGTTATCGTTCGCGCGTTGAGCGAGGCTTTGCCACCTGATGCGCCGGCAAAGAACTTTGTTGCTCAGACTGCCGTTGACCTACGAGGAATGATCTCTGGCGTAACGAAAAACGACATGGCGCTTTGCAACACCGTGGAACATCATCTCTTTCCTCGCGACTCCAAAGCTACAAAAGGCAGACCTCGATCAGATTCCACGGGCATTGCGCGAGAATCTGTGGATCCTAGGATCTGGGAGCGTGCTCGGGAGACGACCAAAGCTCTGGCGGCACGCGCCACTACCCTCGAAGACCATCCCGTTGGCCTACTGAAGTACTTGAACGACTTCCGAAAGTGGATGACCGGCCAGATCGGCAGGGAACGCGACTCGAGCTACGAGTTGAGCAACGTCATGTGCTTTGATCCCGATATCCCTACGGCGGCGGAACCGACCATTACATTGCCCATCGGCAGACCACCCACCCGAAGCGCGACTACGGGAAGCGCCCCGACGTTGGGGAAGCCAGGTATTTCGACTATATTCTCGCCGCCTCAGAGCCCTCAAGGCCCTCCACCAAGCCCGATCCGGCGTACTGCGAGCATGACGGAGAATGAGAAAGCATGGAATGTTGGTAGAGTCATTTTCTCACAGCCGGCCAACGCCGTCGGAAGTCCGGTGTCTTTCAATGTCGTCACGAGGAAAGACGGCGATATGGTCGTGGCTCTCACGTGGCAGCAGAACGTGTTGGGTGTTAGAGATGAAGAGGGGTGGGCGAGAAAGGTTTGCCAGGTTATTAAAGAGGTGTTGTGTGGAATTGCATCAGGGAATTAGCAGGATGGGTCAGGCGTTGGGCAGTTAAAAGATACCATGAATTTTAAGTTGGCGTTGTACCTATATGTCAACAATTCCAATTTCTTCAAATCTACAAATACTGCCGCCACAGTCTTCGACTCGATACCATTCATACAGTTGGGTACCAACAAACGCGTAAACTCTTCCGGCTTGGTTTGCTGAAATTGGTGACAGTGCTCGAACCTTGTTCATAGATTGAACCTTGATGCTTTCCCAATCAGAATCTACACCGTAATATCGTGCAACGGTAACGCCACCATTCTCGCCGGTTGTTAAAACTTGTATGAGACGTTTGCCTTCTTCTGATTGTGTGAGTGCAGTTATGGAACTGTCTTTGTTCATGTCTATCTTCGTACGGTCACCTAAACGGTTAGTATTCTGATGATACCTTGAACTGATAGACCTACTTAGATTCCAATCCTGGAACTTGTAATCAATGTAGAGGAATTGCTCCAATACCCCGGTATTGACAAATAAAGAAACTGTGGGTTCTTTGTTGTCTGCTCCAAGTAGAGTGGCCATGGTAAAATCGGCGTTATCAACATTTGGGGTTTTTTCTCTACTGAAAAACACAGATGAAGAGTTATAAACTCCATCGAGGGTATATTGAACAATCTCAAGAGATCCGTTGCCGCTTGTTCTCTGGTAAACCAGATAGTTTGCCTCCCTACATATAGAGCACTGTTTACTGTAGGAGGCTAGTTTCGAGTCTTCATGCGCGACGAAAATCTTGTCGATTGGGCCTAGTGACCATTTGTCGGAGTATTTTAGCTGGCGGATATTGTTTCCCTTGTCAAGGAAGTAGAGGTGTATTTCTCGCTAAATAGTTAGCTAGGTCGAAGTTATAATGTTGTTGGGTCTTACAGGTTCTTGAACGTCAACCGCTATCGGAGTTTCCCTCTTCGGAGTAAAGGTTGTTTGTATCTCGGACAAAACCCATTTACCGGAGGAATTATCAAAGTCGGCTTGCCAAATCGCCAATGTGTCTTTCTGATAAAAGACCAGATGATGCAGAGCGTCCTTGGAATCTGTGTAGTTTACAGCAGCGAGTCTTGTGTTTGGGAGGAAGGCAGTAGTGATAGAGGCTGCTCCTTCATGGTGCCGCGACATGCCAACACCAACGCCGACACCAACGCCTACACCAATTGCGATCAGCAATGTAAGAATAACAGCAGTTATCCTACCCCTTTTCCACCCATGGAACCCGCTAGGAGCCTTTTCTCCAGAGCCTAGCATTTTAGATCGTTGAGTAACGACTTCGGGGAGATTGTTCGATTCGGCAAGGGGCCGTTCTGGTTCGTTTCTGATAACTTCTGGCTGGTAGTCGCTATGGTCGACTTCCAACGTGCTGTGGGGGCTATGGGGATCCATATCGAGAAGTGCGAGTAGAAGAGGGGAATGCGAGGCTAGAAGGACTTCACTTAAATAACCGCGGTGGCTGGCAAGTGGCAATCTCACTTGCATTATTGACGGAAAGATGCAGAAGCCATGAGCAACCTTACTCCTGCATGTGATTCTCATTTCGTCAACAGCCGGCTCGGATGCGCGTGCTGTGTTACCACTTAAATGTATAAAAAGCATAATGTGCTAACGATAACTAGACTAGCCTAATAGTTTGATTAAGATAAAGGAACTATAGACTTAGAAATATCCTCGAAACTTTTTAGCTAGTATTAGTCTTCGGCTAATATCAGCGCTAGTTATCTACTTTAAAAGCTATGCTTTCTACTTTATTAAACCTCTTTTAACCTGCTCTATAACTTTTAGCTTAATTCTACCATTTCGCATCAGTATAGATATTTAAATTCTACTAGCACGTCTCATTATATACCTACCCAGATAATTGTATTATCTTCCGCACGTACTTTACTTCGCATTCTCTATACGTAACCCCGCTATTAGCCGTTCCTATTCCCCTTAAACGGATGTATTAACTATTATAGTTTACTAATTCTCTCGTAGTATCCTCGTTTTCCGTATACTCTTACTAAATACTATTCTATTACACGTTAAACTAATTCCCATACCCTGCTGTTGTAATCTAACTTAAAGAAAGCTACCAAGTCCTAGAATCGCCTGCTAAATATCTTATACTTAGGCAATAGGCGTGGCCATAAGCCTACTTATAGCCATGGGTGGAAATAGAGACGAGCTGGGTTTACGGCCTTAGAAGAATATTATCGTCGGAAAAGCGGACGCATGGTCATTTGAAATAGTAGGCAGCGTGGTATTACTACCAGGTTAGTGATAGCAGTAGACAAATGCAGCATGAAGTACTTAGTACTGCGCTGCTACTGTCGCCTCTACAGCGTCGTACCTCTTGACGGTTCCAGATTCCAAGCAGGCACTATGCTAATACGTGTTTTCATAAAATCTAAGTTGTGTTCGGACTGTCGGCGCTCTAAAGATAAACGTTTTAAAGGTTGATGTTGTAGTAAGAAACATCTTCATCGCACTGCAGGCGGATGGTAAGTCGAGAACTCTTAAAGTTGTATCCTATCCTGTTCTGCGTAGTGCGTACGTTAATTCTGTGCCAAATTTCGGCTAAGAAAGACATACCTTGAAGGTAAACTTGCTAACTTACACGCCTTCAGCGCCGTTATCCCTCATCCATTCTTCGTTAATGGCGAGAATGTATGCGCCCCGTGGATAGTACCGGTAGCAACATAGCCCGGTACTATTACCTCCGTTCGACTTGAGGTAGCAAGGGTCTACTTCGTTTATGTAAAGGTGGCGGTAATTGATAATAGGGATATTGGTGTCGAGTCCGAGGGATCCAATGGCGGTGTCACCACTAACGTTGTAATAGATACTTTCGTTGAGTAAGTCTTTAGATGAGCTCTTCAAGGCGACGCATTCGCCTCCATTTGTGACCTCGATATTATAGACCTAAATTTCAATTCTCCATTTCTCACCCTGGACGTCGATTCCGTCGGTAGCACCGATTCTGATTTCGCAGGTAATTATGATGCAGATCTCAGGAATCAAAAACGGTATACGGTAAAGCAAGCAGCAGAGCCAACGAGAGTGGCGCCATAGACTGGGAAGCTTTCAAGTTCTTGGAAACGGAAGAATCGCGCATAGTAATCGCCATTCTGCAGAAGTTTGTAGCCGTAGCTTTAGAGAGCGCCTTCTGAGTTTCCACTGAAGAACTCAAAGGCGTAGCAGCTGCGGGTCGAAATCATGTTTCCAGCGTCTTCTCCATTGCGGAAGATGGTGCCGTCGATTTCGATGGCAGATGCATTACCTATCCCAAGATGTTGATTCAGTTGGCCGCACCTGATATGGCCAAGCATCGCTTGGAGAATTTTACCTTCCGCAGTGCGATCATCGTACCAGGTTCTCCGCATCGCCAATGCTGTGCGACAATTGACTCGGTGAAAATTCTTCCGGTGTGGTGTAAGTGAGCATTTATAGCGCTACCAAACATTGTTCTGGCGTAGTATAAGCGAGTGAGTATACTGCTATCAAAAACGAAGCTAACTTACCATGAAGTTATTTATTCTGCTCGTCTTCCTCGCTACGTCTCTCGCGAAGAATGTCTCGCTTAATGTTCCCCTCACCTCCAACTCGACCATCAGACCAATCGACGGCGTATGGCAATCTTTTTCGATCGAGTACTCGTACATGGCGGATTATTTTGGGAACAAGAGGTAGAGTTAGGACAATACTGCTAGTGAAGATACGCTAACAGCATCAGTCAACCCAACACATTCAGTAACAACATCCTCCAAAGCTTGAAGGACCGATCAGGGAAGAACGTTATACTTCGAGTCGGAGGATCCACAGCTAATCGCGTCGCCTACAACGCATCGCAAGAGGAAGCCGTTATAAACGTCTTTGGATCTAACCCCGATCAGCCCTCGCATGTCTACATCGGGCCGGTTTGGTACGAGGCTTTCCAGACAGCACCAGAAGGAACCCTAGTTATCTACGACGTCAACTATCGTGACAACACCTCGGCAGGAGTAAATGCTACCATTGAGGACGCTCGTCGCGTGTGGGATCAACTCGACAATTTATACGCATTCGAACTTGGAAATGAGGTTGAGGGCTGGGGAAAGAACGGACGCACATCCGATTGGAGTCCGGAGTTATATGTTCCAGACTTCCTGAAGTATACTTCTCTCTTAGACTTCGTGGACAAGCCTTTCTTCCAAGGTGGTGTCTTGCAAGGAAGCGGAGGGGCGTATATCAACGAGCCATGGAACTCAGTTCGACTTCTTGAGTTGGAACTGAACCGAGATGGAGATATAAAAGCTATGTCGCAGCATGACGTAGGTACCTAGCTTCCTATTAAGACTCAGCTAATTATCAGTACCATGGCAATAACTGCGACACCACCGACGAGATTCCGGAGGTCCGACAGAACTTACTTAACCACACCAACGTCATCAACCGTGTGTGGCCTCACAAGCAAATGTCATCAGTCGTGGCAGCTCAGAACGTCGAATATGTGTTAGGCGAGACAAACTCGATATCCTGTCAAGGCAGAGACAACGTGTCCAATGTCTTCGCCTCTGCGTTGTGGTACTTAGACTACAACTTGTACGTGGCTGCCCATACAGAAGTAGCCAAGATGTACTTCCATCAAGGAACGCCATACCGGTACAGCATTTGGGCTCCAGATGAGGCAAGGCCGATATACTATGGAGCGCTGCTTCTGGCGAAGGCGTTGGACGGAGAGAAGCAGGTCCTTTCGGTAGCGGAAGAGGAAACCTTCGTGGCGTACTCTTTGTATTCGAAAAATGAGCTGGACTCGGTCATCGTGGTAAACCTAGAGCCGTATAACGCGACCGGAAATGCAACAACTGGGAGAAGATTTGTTGATGTACAGCTTCCAGCAGCAGCGAAGAAGTTGTGGAGATTGACTGCACCTGGAGCGGATGTGAAGACTGGGATAAGGTGGGCTGGACAAGCGGTGCAGGAGGATGGCACGATTGGAGAAGAGATTACAGAGGAAGTTGGACAAGTGGTGCGAGTGCAAGATTCAGAGGCCGTACTTGTAAAGTGGTAGTGTTATGAGTGTTGCTCGGCGTTCTTCATTTCGCCGGGTGTTTTCGGGGAAAATACTCCATGCTGAGTGCATATTTAAGTTTCGTTTTTCTTCATTGTCTGACTTTGTCCTCCCGGTCCCTTCGCGAACGCAGCCGTCGTGGGCTGCGAGGGTGAGTAGGAGATGCTTATGCTGTAGAGAAAGTACACCGAGACGGAATGGGAAGGTGCGGTTGGGTTTTGGTTTGGATGGTTAAGCGTGGGAGACGGCGTGGTTGGTGACGCCGACGAGAACTGTACCGGTTTGGTGGGTTAGCTTTGTAGTCTGCCCTGCTCGGTCCTGATTGCTTGTTTGCGTGCTTGCTTGTTTGCTTGCTTGCGTGCGCGCTTGCTGGCTTGCTGCGTTGCGCACGCAAATAGCAACACATTGCGCGTTCGAAATGCAGACCGACGAGTGACGCATCCGACAAAAGCTCAAAACAACGCTCCCGCATACCCGCACCGAAGTCCTTCACAGCAGGGCTCTAGCTATAACTCTCGCCGCCTTACCACAGCATAGCGCACCGCACCGCACCGCAAAATCGCACCACTAAGACTAAGCAGAAGCACAGCAGACACAGGCAGACCACGTCACTACCCAACATTCCTCGCCTCGCTTCGTGCACTCGTCCAACAGCGCTCCCACGACCCTAAAAGTACCTCCATTCGACGCAGAACCTCCAGCTTACCTCTCCTACCGAGTTGCACCAGGCCGCAGGCGCGTGCGAGAATAGGGAGGTTATCTGGACGGATGGTTCAGTACGACATGGACTAGCGGGAGCAGCAGCAGTAAGATTGGTGAAGGGAAAACCATATACTATCCGAGCCGAAACGGTTGGACGGAGCAAATCCTTCCCAATCTGGGCTGCAGAGCTCCAAGCTATTGCATGGGCAGTAAGTGAGACGGTCGAAGGAGTAACGAAGAAGAAGGAAAAGAGACGGAGGCTGCCGTGGATCGCTAGACGCACGGTGTGGATAATTTCGGATAGCAGAGCCGCGCTTAGGAGGGTAGAGAAGACTGACCCCCAGGGATCAGGACAGTGGCTAGCCGGCGAGATTAGGAGGGGGGTGGAAGCGAGTCGAGCTAAAGGCGTAGACATTAAGTTTGCGTGGATCCAAGCTCACTCAGGGAGCACGGGACATGACGCCGCCGACAGCGCAGCTAAGGAGACTACTAGGCAGGGCCTAGCCCCAACACTTCCCTTCGAGGAGAGGTGGAGGTGTAGGGCGAGCGTCCTCAGCCTACTACGGCAGAAGATTGAGGAAGAGCGGGGAGTAGTCGAGGCTAGACCTACGCCTTGGGGCGGATACTTACGTCGACTGGATGCGGCCTTTCCCGGCAAGCACCAACTGAGGTTATATCTAGGCCTCGGGGCGATTGATTGATTGATTGATTCGTTTTACGTCTATATGCAGTTGGAAACTATGACGGACGGTCCGTTTAGGACAGGCTAGGGGGTTTAAATA
>NW_022983529.1:1569238-1596707 GCF_010093885.1 Aplosporella prunicola CBS 121167 | reverse complement strand
AAAAATAAATGCTATGCTTCGCTGGCGACCCTGAATCGCTGCCGCTTACTGGCTACTACACCTGCTAATTCCAACATAGCGCGTCTATACACGATCCCGGCGACGTGTGCTGTATAGCCGGCCTGCTCGTCCTGGATCGAATCCTACGGGTCGTCCTCGTTCTAATCGCTATCCTCGTCGTCCTCGTCGGGCCGGAACGCTATGTTCCCTCGCGTGTACTTGCGGCTTATAGCGATGGCGATGTCGCGGTACGCCTGAATAGTTATAGGCTGGCCTAAACCGACTATTGTCTCGCGCTTTAACACCTTCCGTATCCGCTCCGACGTCTATTTGCTATCCTTCCCCGGGTCTATCGGCCATACGAACCCGACTATCTACCTCTTCCTATATACGGTGCGCTCGAATCGCTGCTGGAATAGTAAAACTAACTATATATACTAAACCAACAACTCGCCTACCTCGCGCGGTAAATACCGGTAGATAATCTTAACGTCGCCCTGCAACGCGTATCCTTTATGGTACCGGGTTACGAACACGACTATACCGTCTTCGATAAACACGTTGCGGCGCTCGCCCCTAGCCGTGTTACTATACCTAATGCTTAAAATCTCCGGGGCTCTTGCTGGCTGGCCGCCCGTAATATGCATCAACACCAATAACTTCTCCCTAAACGCGACGACCCGGGCCATATACGCGTCTATACCTGCCCGACTCGCGCCTATCTCTATACGCGGATCGATAAACTTGCGGCGTAACGCTGGGTCCTTTACGACGCGCTCCTCCATCAACTACCTCTCGCTATTCACCGGCTATTTCGTACGGGCATCCTGCAAAAAATTCTACCCGACGCTACTATCTACCGGGTTGTCTCGCAACGTCGCCTATAGTACGGCGGGCATTTCGTTGGAACTTATAACGAAACATAACTCCTCCCTTAAAATCCGCCGCGTCTCCTAAACCAACCTATAGACTATGCTGCGAAATTTAGGGACGGTGAACTGGATATCCTTATATAATAACTAATGGCCGATCCAATCGATATAGCCGGCCGCCGTCGTATTATAATAGATCTTTAACCTATATATCCGTAAATCTAACATCTATTACATAGGCCCGTAGCTTCCTCTAATTATGAACCGGTTTATTATGCGTCTAACCGCCTGTAAACAACCGCCGCTTCTCTTACTCTTGAACCCGGGTTATATTATCCGCTGCGACTACTACGACTATAATAATCGCTGGTACGGGAAACTGCTGCCTAATACGCTGTCTCTGCTTCTAGGCCTTCTTCGCTGCTGGCTCGAACTGCTCTGTCGTCGCCTATTACCGGCTCTAAACTCGCTGTCCTTACCGCTGCTGCTACTGTCGGTCTCCCTTTGCGACTACTGCTGCTGCCTGCCTGAACTGCGCCACTCGCGCCTGTTACCGGCTCGAACGATACTAGCCTAGCTATTGCTGCTGTCGCTGTCGCTATCGCTGTCGCTGTCGCTGCTACTAACTACCTATAACCCGAATTCTTCGACGGTCTGTTACACCACTATGAACCGGGTAATCTTGATTATGGCGGATAAAATCGGCGGATACGTGTCCGGCCCTTTCCACCCGCCCTCCTTAATACCTAAAACTGCTAACGCGTAAACTAACGGCGACTCGTACTCCCGCTGCACGATCTAGTAATCTAATAACTCGATGTAAAACGCTAAACACGCCCGCTATACTGCGGATAATTTGGCCTTGTTACCTTCGTCGCTACTGCTACTAGTATCGTCGTCGCTGCTGGATACGGAATCCTAGCTACTTTCCTCCTCTTCCTCTTCCTCGCTCTCTTCCCCGCTCTCTCCTTCGGCCTCCTTCCTCGCCTCGACTACTAACACCCTCCATGCCCTCTTCTGCTCCCTGGTGAACCGGTATTTCGGACTAGCCTAATCGTGTAACCGTTGCGTCCTAGCGAAAAATATTAATACTCGCTGCTATGCACGAACGTACTTCTGGAACGTCTTATCGTCTATGTATAGCTGTAACGGCTGATATCTCGTCTGGTACTTCTCTGTCCGGATAGCTTCTAATCGAATGAAAATGCCTACCCTCGATCGTACGGTCTCTTGGCAAAACTAGGCTAATTCTCGTATGGTTTTCTAAATAACCGCTTCTACCGGCTCCTCCTCGACGTCGGGACCCTCTACGCTGGCAATTAAATCCCGCCTCTCTAAACCGACTAAATAACTATGCTATCCTGTCCTGTCGAGCTACGGGCTGATTTCTAACCGATCGACCTCCTCGATGTGTTGTTGGATTTCTTCCTCTTCTTTGGCATGGTCCTCGTTTGCTTTCCTCTATAACCGACCGAATGCTACCTCCTCGATATCTATTCTCCCCTCCTCTTGATGTGGCTCTTCGCTGGGGTCTTGCGCTACCTCGAAAAATTTTAACCCCGGGCCCTGCGTGAAAAATCGCTGGCAACTAACCCGCTTGACCGCCGTCTCGAACCGGGTTTCTCTTGCCTGCGTCTTCGCTCTCTTCGACCCGCCTCGGCCGTCGTAAACCTTCTACCTATGTACGTTTTTCTAATGACTTCTTATCTATTTCTCGGACTAGTAAATATATCCGTATTCTCCGCCGTCTAACTGGTACTTTAATCCGTCCCTGTGTAATGGTAAATGGGGTATCGGCTAGCTGGCCTAGGTCGGTATTTGTAATTCGCTCGCGAATGGAATTAATCCTGGCCGCGCCTTGACTTCTTCGGCTACTACGACTGCATCCGCTCTCGTAAACTTATGATGTTTCCCTTGTAAATGCCCTCGGACGTGATCGGGCTAAACTGCGTGACGGTACTGCTTGTAAATAACTAACCCGAATTCGTCGGAAAACTCGAATAACTATGCTGCGGTAATTATACTCGACATTTTATCGCGGGTTTATAATTTGGTGGATTGCTTCGTGACTTTCTTTGTCCCCGCGGGTTATTATTCTGGTCTTGTTACGGCCCTCTCGTTTTCTTTATTTACTTTACCTCGGTGACCCGGCGCAATCGGCCGTAACCCGCGCTGTACGGGCCTGCCTTATTAACCCTAACTACCTAACTTCTACTACTATATTAAGCTACATCCACGGGTATTAATATAGTCTAATTAAAGTATATTACTTGGTGCGCCGTGCGCTATAATATATATAAATTTAATGAAAATCGGACTAAATCCTACTATGGTAGTCTGCCCCTCGACCTACTATAGTAGTCTAGGGGTAGACTGAAATTTTTAAAGGCCGTTCTGAGATTTACTAAGGGCCGCTATAGTAGTCTGCCCTAACTACTATGGGGTTTCTAGGTTAGAGGCCTCGTTATACTAGATTAATAAATTATATATAAACTAGTAGTAAAACTCTTTAAATAGTCGTAGCCTATATATCGCTTAGGGCGATAGGTTAGGGTAAATAAATATAACTTAACTTAACTTAATTAATTAATTAATTAATAAGTAGTAGATAGAACCTCTATAGTCAACTTAAAGTATTAATCTCTACTAAAGGTTAATAGTAACACGCCTACACCCGATCCTTTACGTAACTTATCCCTTAACTTTCTACACTTCTTATCCTTTAAGGTAAACCCTTCGAACCTATTCCCCTGCTAGGCAATTCTAACGCCTAGGCTGAAGAGGCCTCGTTAGAGACGACGGGTCGGGAGAGTATAACTAGTTTTGCTACAGGGGAAGAATATGCAGAAGAGAAGACACAAGTCAGCAAAGGCTGAGAGTGGCCGACGAGAGCGGCTTGTGGTGTTGGGAGGGCGGCGCGAAAGCGTGTCGAGTCAATGACGACAAGCGGTCGATCGGCAGGCTAGCCGAGGCGGTGACAAAGGGCAGAAAAGCGCCGCACCGCCGCACCACCTCCTTCGTACCTGACACATTCTCATGCCAAGCTGCCGGGCATCGCTGCAACGCAACGCAATGCCTGGTCATTGTCATTGTCCTCCCGGAGATCAAGTATGCCTAGACCCACGCTGGCTACATCCGCTGCTCTCGTTTGACTAGTCCAGTTCCCTCTTAGGCTCTCCTGGCAAAAAACCAACGCAAGAACGCCATATAGCCGCCGTCGATCTCCCGTAGAGCATCGACGCCATTCCTCATGTCCATTTTTCACCCTTGTCATGTTATTCCACAACTTGCGAAAACACTCTACAGCGAGATATTTAAATGAATCAATCATGCCCTCCATGCTTCCCGACCTCGCCTGCGACTCTCTCATGCTCTGTGGTTCACAGAGCTGCGCCATTCTTTTACCGTCGTGCCAAACTTTCTTCTTACTGTTTCAATCTTTGCACAGATGCTCATCCGTTCGTTCGCTTTGCTCGCTTGGCCCCTGGCCGTAGCTGGGGGCTTCCTGCGCCCTCGGCAAGCTGTAACTACAGCTGAATGCACCACCACCAGTTACATTGAAGTCAACAGACAAATCATTATCTACAAAATCCCAGTTCAGGTCTCGACCGTCCTCACTGGTCCAGAAACAATCGTTGTCGGCCAGGATGTCACGGTAACTGTCACCGACGGGCTTACCACTGTCAACACCCTGGTCACCGCCGCAACCAGATTCGACACACGCTTTGACACGCGAACGGTAACGGGCTGTCTCACTGGACCGCTTGAGTCTGAAGTCACCGTCGAGGGAACCCTTCCGCCTATAACCGACTTGTCAGATCTGGAATTTCCTCCTAGGATCCCGTTCGAGGAGTCTAGACGTCGCGCTGCCTACAATGCCCAATTCACCACCTTTTCAAGCGATGGTACTGTCTTCATAAGCCCAACTGCCACCGGCGGAGCACCTGCGGCGTCGACCACGTTCACAAGTGACGGAGCGGTTTTTGTGAGCGCGCTACCAACGCCACGAAGTTTCACGACTTTTACTAGCGATGGCCGCGTTGTCGTGAGTGAGGTGCCGCCTGCGGCCACATCAACTTTTACAAGCGACGGTGCTGTATACGTGAGCCAAATTGGAGATATTTCAGCATCACTAGTTTTCACCACTTTTACTGGAAGTGACGGAAACGTCGTCGTCAGCCAAATTGGACCAACGGCCGTGGCCACCTTCACAAGCAATGACGTTGTCTTTGCGAGTTCTATCAGAGGAGGGGTAGCTACCCCCATCTCAACCTTGCCACCCGCCACAACGTTCACAAGGAACGGTGTCATTTACGCCGACCGAGTTGGAGGAGGTTCGCCCGCTTCACCTATCTCAACCATTCCAGTTCCTCCGGGAGCAACGACGACTTTCACAAGTGGCAGCATTGTCTATGCCAGCCAGGTTGATGGGGGTGCCCAAGCTAGTCCCATTGCGACGCTATCCAGCACAACATTCACCAGCGGCAGTGTGGTATACGGAAGTCAGGTCGGTGGAGATTCGCCACCCACTCCCATTTCAACAATAGAAGGGTTTGGTGGGGGTGCGGGCAGCTCTCCAGAAACGACAGTTTATACCAGCAACAGTGTCGTCTTTGTTAGTACAATCGGAGACAGCACGGCATCGCCAATTTCGACTTTGCCTCCTGGAAAAGCATCCGTGGCCACGTACACTAGCGGGTCTATTGTCTACGCTAGTACCATTGGAGGAGACGAACAAACGCCAATTTCAACAATAATGCCGGACCAAATAACTACATACACTAGCGGGTCTATTGTCTACGCCAGTACTGTCGGAGGTAGCCAAGAGACACCGATTTCGACGATACCGCAAACTTCTGCCCAGGTGACCACATTCACCAGTGGCAACGTCGTCTACGCCAGTACTGTTGGAGGGGGGAGTGAGACACCAATTTCGACCATACCAGTCTCTACCTACACTAGCGGGAATATTGTGTATGCCAGTACCGTTGGGCCAGGGAATACAGCGTCTCCAGTTTCAACTATTCCCGTCTCTACTTATACGAGTGGGAACATCGTATATGCTAGTACCGTTGGGCAGGGGAATACAGCGACACCAATCTCAACCATACCACAGACTACCTATACTAGCCAGGGCACTGTATACCAAGGCCCCGTTGGCGCAGCTACTGCAGTTTCTACTTTCTCAACCACAACGACCACTACTGCCAACGTCGTTTATATGAGTTACATTGGAGATGGTGCTACACCAATTACCACCTATACCGCGGGACAAATTGTAACGTATACTAGCTCTGGCACTGTCTACGCGAGTACAGTTGATGGAGGCCAGTCAGCTATCTCGACTGTAAGTTCACCCCAGGAGGAAGAAATACCACCGCCGGTGACTTCTGGGTCTTCACGCTCTTCTTTGTCGACGATCACTTCATCATCTGAAGAATTGATGACTGAAAGATCGTCTGAGATGAACCAACCGTCTCAAGAGCCGACTGAGACACCACCTGTGGAGTCACCCACGGAGTCATCCGTTAGTCCTCCGGGGCAATCTGAAGACTCTATGACAAATCCCGTTATTGAAGACAATAGTAGCACAGTAGCTGATGGTGAACAGGTGCAATCAACTACGACTACAAATACGGGTATGTTATCAAATCTTTCTTCTTCTGAGTTTTCATTCACCTCTTCACCTCCTCCTGAAGCAATCTCAACTTCCCCAGAAATGTTTTCTACAACTTCGGATGCACCTGAACATATGTCTTCGGACGTATCCACTACCTCCTTCGACACAGAACCCATGTCTTCTCCCGTTCCTTTCTCCCCGACCTCTACACCCTCAGATATATCTTTTGATATGCCTACCTCTGCGTCTTCAGATACATCCTTGGATATGTCTGAGTCTACACCTTC
The DNA here is from genome assembly GCF_010093885.1 of Aplosporella prunicola CBS 121167. Taxonomy (NCBI): domain Eukaryota; kingdom Fungi; phylum Ascomycota; class Dothideomycetes; order Botryosphaeriales; family Aplosporellaceae; genus Aplosporella; species Aplosporella prunicola. The sequence goes on along the minus strand of NW_022983529.1, from coordinate 1,589,928 downwards.
CTCTACACCTTCCTCTACACCTTCCGATACGTCTTCGGATACTTCTTCAAATATATCTTCAGATGCATCCACTTCCCCTTTAGAAAAATCCCCCTCTTCTGCAGCCCTCTCTTCTTCCTCATCTTCTTCAACATTTTCAGATACATTCTCAGATACGCCCCCCTCTACATCTTCCCCTACACCTTCGGGTACATCTTCAGATGTGTCTTCAGAGACGTCTTTAAATGAATCTTCAACTACATCTTCAGATACAACCTCAACATCCTTAGATACTACTTCCTCTACACCTTCAGATACGCACTCTACATCCTCAGACAATATTTCCTCTCTGTCTTCCGCTACATCTTCATCATCTGTACCCCCTGATGAATCTAATTCGCCACCTGCTTCAACATCGTCTTCTACACCTTCAGATACTTCTTCCATTTCATCTTCTTCATCTTCGCCAATAACTTACTCAACATCTACAGGTACATCTTCGACCACGACATCGGCTCAACCGACTTGCACAACCGCGCTACCCGCATCTTGCAACTCATTAGACGATGGAGGCACCGCAAATACCACGCCGACCCAAGCACAAGAAGATCAATGCAAGTCAGACTTGGGCTCTGTAGCTAACCAGCCAAATGTCGCGGATTGTTTCTCAGAAGGCACGGACCAAAAGACTGGTTCGCAGATCGTTTCGTGTCTCGACCAAAATGCTGTGTGCCAAGAAGGTAAAGGCAGGCGAGGTATGGGAGCGTATGTTAAGATAGACGGGAAACGTGTCTTTTACAGAGTCGTTCGAAAGGCCAAGGTCAATGATCTCTTCAAGCGGGGCCGATAGTGCGTCTTATCCGTACTCACTGGGAGCGGTCTGAGTGGCGGGGCGGCGGCGAAGTATCTGGGGCTTTGGGGACTATCGGAAGAGTTCGGCTCCGATTTGTGCTTTTCCCTCGCAGGGTTTCCTTTGTAGCCGCGTAAAGCTGGGGTTGTTGGCTACATCTTAATTTAAACCGTACGCTGTTTGACGGCAACTCGGGCGAAGGCTGGGACACATATATTGGCTTTTAATCTGTCTCTTACTTTTTTGGTTTTACAATATTATGTGCTTCTTCATGTAATTTTTGGTCGCAGATGCCTACCTTACTCACACTCTGAAGAAATTCAACGAGCTCGAGGTGGCACAAACCTAGCAGAGTGGGCCTGGGATGCAGGGACAATCGAATTTACGTCAGAGCGGCCTCCGGGCCAGTGGCATTTAGCAACGTCTACATTAGAAGGTTTCTCATGCAAGGCATGGCTTTGGGTAGATCATTGATGTGCGGGTCCAGATCGGCCTGAGGAATGGACGCGTGGTTTTGGAAGCACCTGTTTTTCATTGGCATGAAATTAAAACCTATCGATAGCATGCACATTATGGCAAGAAAGTATTTGAATTGAAACAAGACGATTGTATTGTTGCAACAGCTCAATCCTTAATGAATTTTGCGTAGCCAAATACGTGTTGCGGGATGTTATAGAAACGAAATTGGCATTATTTTCGACAAAGTGCAAATAAAGTTTACCCCAGAGATAATATCCTCAGTGAAGTTCCCGCGAAATGCGAAAAAAGGTTTTTCTTCTGAACCTTACTGTCGTTCCGCATCACCGTTTGTCCCAGCGCGTTTTACAATGGCTTCCTCGTCGCCCATGAAGCGTATTGCGTCTGCGGAGCTTCCCAGATCCTCATGGGCTACAATGGGGATGGACTGGAATACGGGACCTGGTTGCATTCTCCAGCTCTATAAAATAGAAGTAGTGACTTTGGACCTTGTTTCGCGGTGGACTAAGATGTAAGATTGTCAACGAGTAACGACAATCCTCGTCTGCGCAAAACCTGGAGCCGATTGGAAGTCCAGCTGGGAGAAGGCCGCTCGAGAAATTGGCGCTGTTCTTCCCCGACTCGTATACGTCGAAATCATCGACATGTGGGATCCGGATGGTCCAGTAAGAATAGGCGACTCGGATAGTGGCAAATCAACGACCAGCATAGATACACTAGGAGGATTTCTAAAGATAAAGAAAGAAGAGGGAGAAGAAGAAACTATCTATTATCTCACAAATTTCCACGGAGCATGCCTTGAAGACGGCGTTTTGACACGTTCAAAAGATGGAAAAAGTAAAAAAAGCGACCGACCTCCCTCCAATCTCGGATAAAAGCTCTTTTAAGAGTAGTAAAGATCAAGAAGATGATGTAGAACAGAAGAGACGTTCTTGGACATGTAAGTTTACTTCTTAGCCCCCGATACTTTGCCCACCCCTTAACTACATGATGAGAAAAATCTACGATACCTGTAGCGTACTCTTTAGGTAGTTATAACTAGACTGTAATTATACAGCTAGTAGGCACTTTATACCAATATGAAAGTAAAAAAATATAATATATAATAGTATTAAAAATATATAACGGTAAAAATATATAAGGGTTCTAAACTATTTTTAAAGGGTATAGAGGTATAGATACATACCACTGCTAGAGTATCTATAAGGGTATAAAGGAATTTGCAAGAGTATAGAGACTTAAAAGTTTAAAGAGTAGAAAACAATCATATAATTCTATAGATGCTACGAGGCGGGGTGGGCAAATTATCTGATGCCATGAACAAGGAAGGGTTGTGGAAGATGAGATCTCCGGATTCATAATCCGTGATAAGCTACTTGCACTTAGCCATTAGACCGTAGCCCTTTGTGTCTCTTCTCAAAATGCGCCGTCGTTCACGGTCTTGTTGAACGCTAATGTGCGCTCTTCCTTCGTCGAGTTGCTCGCGTTCCGTGCGAACTCGTCATCAGTGATTTGGCGGATATCTACAGACTTCTCTAGATACATCAATCCCCTCCTTTAAGCGAAACGTCTCCAAGTGGCACCCACGCCGTGAGGCTTGCCGGTGACCCACCACAGAGGTACATGTGGTCGTAATGCACAGGCGTAAATTCGCAAATTAGGAGCGAACGCCCACAATATTGTCCGGTGCAACATGACCTCTTTCTCCCAGACTGTGAAGCGGCGAACAAGCTCGTGGAGCTCCTTGTTTTCGTAGAAATTGAGGTAGAAGGGCGTTATGTGCGCGGAGATCATGAACTCGACATACTTGTCGGATTCCGGGTCGTCCTTCAGTCCAAACATTCGTAGGTTTCCCGGTGGGAGGTATTTGCGTTCGGCGCCGGAGTAGATGTTAGGTTTGAGCAGGTTGGAGGGTGCCATGTGCTCGAAATATGCCAGGCGACACTGAAGAGCGGTGTCTCGCGGCATCAGAATTTTGACCCTAGATTTGATAGTCTTGCTATGTCTGTAAGTTGTAGTTTTACGCACGAAACGGTAGCCATCTTGGGCAAACCTCTGTCTCATGGTCTTCATTGGCGTATCGGCTGTGGTGGGCACTAGGAAACCAATGGCTTCAGGTGCCATTAGGCCGAAGTTGTATTCCAGTTTCGAATTCTTTGGTTCAGCTGGCTGATAGTGGCCATATGGCGTCTTTTTGCAATCTGATATCATGGCAGTCAGTGTTGGAAAATGAATAGACGTCTATGAAAGAAGGAGCCATATTGTTCGGGTCGGGATAATGTTCCGAAGCTTTCGTGACGGGGATGAAAATACTGATCGGAGCAGCTTTCCTCGTCGCTCAAATCCCGAATACAACTACAAGTGTCACACTTGTCCGTCTACAACCTACAGAAGATCGTCGGTGATTTAAACAGAGATGAAATTCGCTCCGCTGTCTTCCTTTACAAAGCCGAAGCTTCTGGTGTAATCGCCGCTTAAAAATGTCCACAGACAGCGTCACTCGTGCAGATGCTCATTTCAGACTTATCAGCAGCGTTATCTGGCCAAGAACCCATCGCACCGCACTACAGCAAGCTACTCCGCGAACTTTAGTTTGGTGAGTGTGGATAAACGAACTCGGCCGTACTATACTGTAAACCGTTATACGGGGGAATGCTCTCTTCGGATAGTTGTTCGGCCTAGCCTGTGGACAACAGTCTTTTGCATATTGTTGAAGAAATGCACAGTCGGGGTTTCAGTCATTTGATTACAACATAGTTGCTGGTTTTGCACCAGATACAACGGGTGGCCTATTTTCTCTTGTACCAACAGTGTCATGGTGTTAAATTCTGAACCAATCTTTGATATTGAGCGCACCGGAGAAATGACCAGGCCAAGATCTGGGCCAGAAACAATAGACTATTTGAGCTATGTCCTTTGCGAAAATATATAGTGTTTGACAACGACGATAGAATAATTTGCACGTGAAAGGAGGCTAGCAGGGATACGGCAAATGCGTATGAGCTGTTGCCTGCTGTGTAACACAAGCCAATATTTACATAAACAGCGACCTCGAAACACTTCACTTTCACTTTCACTTTCAGAAGCGCACGTCATTGAATCGTGTTCTTAGGCTTAAAAACGTCGACAGCCCGACCACTCCCACAACAACCAAAAACCTCGACCAGCCTCCAGCTGCCTATCATGGCGGACAGTGAGGCGCCCGGACGCCCAACGCGTTAAACCGAACAATCCTCCGCACTAGTCAAGCTCCCGGAAGATATTGTCTTCATTGTCGCCACCGGTCTAGACTTCGCGGACCTCTGCAACTTCAGGCTTGTCTGCCGTGATATGGAACAGAAGACCGAGAAGGCCTTTCATCAGCGCCCGAGGAAGTTCGCCATTCGAATCAACAAAGAAGACCTCTCGCGCCTTCTCGAACTCTCCAAGTCTCGTCTCGCAAATGCAGTGCACCGGATCACTCTGTATGGCGTCAACTTCAACTAACAAGAGTATCGGAGGCTCTAGAACCGGAAGCCGAACGGCGACCAGGATTATGACAACCGCAACAGGGTCCGACTGGGGCAGCTAGAGCTGATTCGAGATGCGTGTGAAGTGGATCGCGTAGCACTTGGGTCTCTCCTCACCGAAGCTCTCAACGGTTTACCAGGACTAAACTGCATCCGCTTCCAAGACGAATTCTGGGATCCGACGCACGATTACAAGAACAGCTTTCGCCCCTGCGATCCGAGAGTCTCGCTACCTGGATGGACATTCAAGCTGTTAACGAACGCCTTGGCCAAAGAGCAAGCACACAGCGGAGCACCTGGTGCTCAACACAGAGTTGTACCCGGAATCTTCATGGAACCGGGAAGGGCTTTCCAACATTCGCCATCTCGAGCTAATTTGCGATGTGGGATTGTGCTGTGAGTGCCAAATCAAATCTCGATCCATTTGCAGTTCCTCATACTGACCTAAGCCCTTACAGCGACTCAAGCTTTTAGGAATCAGAGTGTTCTCATTTCAGCTATCCCACAGCTGGAAACGCTCAAGATGAAGCTCCGAGCCAGCAACATGAACGACGCACGCTTCGGAAGCATGATTCTGAACAACTTGGCCTCCGAAAACCCACCGCAAACCCTTCGTACCTTGAGCCTCCAAGGCCTGCAAACTACGCAGACGTCCCTTGAGCGTCTTCTAACCAAGTACGAGCACACTATCCGCAACGTCGCATTCAATCGCATGTGGCTGTATGAGGGAAAATGGCGCGAGGTCCTGAAGATGATTCAAGAAAGATTCTCACTTGATACCTTCAAATTCACCAACAACAGAGGCGGATACTACAGGCTCTTGGAGTACGGTTGGGGAACGGAGTTGGCAAGCCATGCTGTGCTTGTGCCTCCTATGGAGGACAACGGCATGTTCTTGGCAGAAGTGGTTGGGAGCATGGGCTTGAAGAAGGCGCTGGAGATGCTCACCAAGGTCATTGGAGATATGTAGACTTGGCTTTGATTCTCTAAGATAGCCAGTGCCACAGCTAAAAAGGCAGACAATGACATGCACATTTCCATGATAAAGTAGTGCTTCAATTGACGAGATAGTAGAAATAGCCGACATTCAACCGTCAAATCAACCGGGCGGACCGGGCGGATCCACAAGCGGCAGGGACACGCCACGTGCAGAGGGGGTGGGGCGGGCCGTGCAGCCCCTCCTTCGATGGCAGATCAGACAATCCTGCTCGTATCTGCACACCACTCCAAACTTACAACCGCATGAATGACTGACCCAGGCGATGAGGGAGCCTCGACGAGTGGCTCGTCGTCCTTTCTTGGTCAGCATCTCGAGATCGACGTGAGTTCCGGCCTTGGGCTCTTCCTTGGCACGCGATCAATTGCTGATTTGCGCAGACCGATTCGGCTTATGGCGATGACAGTGAGAGCGTCTTATCGTGCGGGACCCCGGTTGTCTGTGTTTCAGATGGGGATGTCTGATTCTTTCCAGGGCTTTCACTTCGGCAATGAGCGCCGCGACGGACTACCGCTATGAGAACGGAAGGCGTTACCATGCCTACGATGACGGCGGTAAGGATCCAGCCAGGGGCATCCTGTTATGTCGCAAGGTCTGATGTATGCGGTCAGCTTATTACCTGCCAAATGACGAGGATGAACTGGATCGGCTGGACTTGCAGCACGAAATGTGGAAGATGGTGCTCAAGGGCGCGCTATACATGTCGCCAATCCCCGACTCGGTGCAGTCAGTCCTGGACGTCGGTAAGTCAGGCCACAAGGGTCCAAATGTCTGATCTGGGATGCAGGTGCTCACCAAACCCAAGGCTGTGGCACCGGCGTCTGGTCCATCCAATTCGCCGAGGAGCACCCTGGCGCTCAAGTCATAGGCACCGATCTCTCTCCCGTGCAGCCCAGCTTCGTGCCGCCTAACTGCAGCTTCCTCGTCGACAATGCCGAGAAGGAGTGGGCATTTGACCAGAAGTTCGACTTTGTGCACGTGCGCATGCTGTGTATGGGTATGCACAGCTGGCCGCGCTTCTTCCGTCAGTGTTGGGAAAACATGGAGCCCGGTGGCTGGCTCGAAGTGCGCGAAATCATGTTTCCGTGGGGCGCCGCGGGCCACGGTCCTCAGGATCTGGAGCAGATTGCTAAGTCGCCATTGCTGGAATGGTCGGATCTTGTGAGGCAAGGTGCGGCAAAGGTTGGCATTGACACGAAGGCTTGTTTGCGGTTCGAAGAGTTGCTGCGCGGCCAAGGTTTCGTGAACGTGCGGAGAAAAGACGTGCAGTGGCCATTGGGAATCTGGCCTAAGGGAGAGGAGCAGAAGAAGTTGGGCGCATACGCTGTCGAAAACCTGAAATCTGGTCTCCAAGGCATCTCGACTGCCGTCTTTAGCAGAAATTTGGGCATGTCTCGCGAGGAGATCGAAGTGCGCCTTGCTCATGCGCGGAAAGATCTGAAGGAGGGCCGTTACTATGCGCCGATGTACTCTTGCCCACCTCCAAGCCCTGTCGTTGCGACGAGAAGCTAACAATAAGCCTAGATTTATGTATTCGTGTCAAAAGCCGGATGTTCAGAAGGCCTCTGCTGAGCCGGCTTTCGAGGCGCGCACTATTTCTGACGCACCTGCTTCGGGAAAGCATAGCGATAATGGCAAGGACCAGGAACCAGAATCCAATGGAAGGAGGATGCCCCAGTGAAGCATTCCATTCTACCCGCAAACGAGATTGGAGATTGATACCAAAGTGGAAGACAGTCTGGGGGAGTGATTATGTAACAACAGTATTTAGTATAATAATTCTCTCCATAGCTAGATTAGAAGGAGCGGAGGAGAATGACGCGGTCGGGAAGGAAGCTGATTGACGCGTGAGTCAAGGTGGCCGGCATCAATTCGGTAGTTGAGTCAGCCGGGCTTGGCGCGGGGTGGGTTGGTGGATTCGATATGACGCTGTCATAGGCAACAATTTCCACACCGTTTTCCGCTACCAGTGTATCGCACCCTCCGCAGCTGGCTAGAGCCTTTCGCCAAAATAGGCCGCAGACATAAACCACACCGCCAGGGCAGCAAGCCGTGGCTATCAGGCAAGGGAAAGGGAAGACGCTCCAGGATGGGTCAGGAAGAAAGCTCCATTGTCGACGAAACCAAGGCTCCAGAGGTGCTTGAGAGCAGGACGCTCAAGGGGCTTGCAAAGTACATCAAGGATGGAAAAGCCAAGAAGATAGTCGTCATGGTTCGCCTCTCGCCCAGCTTCCGCGCACCGACGCCACGACTGACACCAGCCAGACGGGCGCGGGAATCAGTACTTCAGCTGGCATACCCGACTTCCGGAGCCCAGACACCGGTCTTTACGCGAACCTAGCCCGCCTGAACCTTCCGTACGCCGAAGCTGTCTTCGACATCTCGTATTTCCGCCAGAACCCGCTTCCCTTCTACACGCTTGCGCAAGAGCTGTACCCGGGCAAATACCGGCCGACCATCACACACTCATTCATCCGTTTGCTGCATGATAAGGGCATCCTGCTCAAGCTCTTCACCCAGAACATTGACTGCTTGGAGCGAGAGGCGGGTGTGCCGGGCGACAAGATCGTTGAGGCCCACGGTAGCTTCGCGCAACAGAGCTGCATCGACTGCCACGCCCAGTTTCCCGACGATGAGATGAAGGTGGCCATCCAGAAGAAGGATGTGCCAAAATGCAAGGATTGTAGCGGCCTCGTGAAGCCGGAAATCGTCTTTTTCGGTGAACAACTTCCCGCTGCGTTCTTCGACAACAGGGACCTACCAGGCGAGGCTGATCTGGCTATTGTGATGGGTACGAGTCTGACCGTCCAGCCGTTCGCGAGCCTTCCGAGTTTTGTTAGCCACAGTGTTCCGCGACTGCTCATCAACCAGGAACAAGTCGGCAGCCTCGGCGCCCGTGGCGACGACGTGCTGTTGCTAGGAGACTGCGATGATGGTGTCCGGAAGTTGGCCGAGGCTTGCGGTTGGCTCGAAGAATTGGAAGAACTCTGGGCTCAAACAGCGCCCAAAGTCGCCTCAGAGCTTGGCCGTGAACCTCCGAAGACGAAGGATGAGTCACTCGACGCCGAGGTAGATAAGTTGAGCCGTGAGGTCGAGCAGACACTCAAGCTTTCCCAAGACTGGGTCCAAGGACATGACGGTAAACCCAAGGCCGAGTCTGTAAAGACAGAGCTTGGAAGGACGTCGAATATGGGCAACGTCACGGATAAGGGCGAGAGCAAAGCTGACACGCCAGGAGACATCCCGGAAGACCAGCAGCCGAAGGTGCCTGAAGGAAGTTCGGGCAATAACGGACTGGCACACGTCTTCCCACACATAGCGAAGAAGCCGTCCAAGCCATTGCTGTGAGAAGTGTATTCATCTTGTCATGACTGATGTCGTTCTGCATTGGGGATTAGCTTTGTTGTGTCACGGGAAGTCAGGGGGTGGGTCTGTAAACGCGATGTTTGCTTTGTTGCTATCAGGCGTGGAGAGCATCAGCTCAAGGAATAGATAGATCTTGGGCTTGGTGTACGGCGTACTTACACTGAGAGAAGAGGAGTATTGATGAGGATCGAATGCGCGATCACGTCTACGCGACATCACGTGCGGTCATGCACGAACCAAGCAAAGCTTCAACCGACGTCGCAACTTCATCGCGACAACCTCCCATCACGCTCATCGCAGCCCATCGCTGCTGCCCTTGTCATCACCTACAAGGCTTCATCGGCGCCTGTGCTATAAGGTGCGTGTCTTCCATGTGGGCCGACAGCCTCGTCGCGGCTATTATTGTGACGGCGCGGTCGCGTCATACTCATCCTTATCTTCCGCTCTAGTGCGCTAACTCATCCAAAAGTCGGCCAGGCTGTCATCCACTCTCTTTTCGTACTGTCCCTTGGACGCACACCTCAGCCCTCAACTGCAGGACTGCCAGTCGGGTTGTTCAAGTGACCTCCGTTTCGAGTCGAACATCGCCTCCTGTACGGGTAGGCACCGTCTCTAGTATTGGTAGGACGTCTATTTCCTGTAACGGGCAGGCTCCGGTCTCCCATACCAGGCAGTCGGCGTTTCTCCTATATCTGGCAGACGTTGTGTCTCCCGCGAGTGGGCGTGGGCTCTCGTTACAGACGGACCAAGTAACTCTCGTCTTGGCTGTCTGCTGTGCTGGGCAGGTCGAGTGTCTCCTGTATAGGGCAGACTGAACGTCTCCCATACTAGGTAGGCCAAGTATCTCCCGGATTGAGACCGGCGCTCTGCGCATAGGTCAGGCTGTTTCAAGGTCCGTCCAGGGACATGGCTCACCGCCGGCCCATCGGAGTCAAGGCTGCTTCGGAGTCGCAAAGCCTGGGTTGGGCGGGAATCTCACACCAACTTGTGTGGGGGTCATCGTTCGCTTATGGCGATCGTTGTGCAGTCTGAAGGTATCTGAGCCCTTACTAATAATTGTCCTCGCAGATATCCGAATTAAGTCAGATCTAAAATTCCGAAGTCAAAATGACTCCGAAAAACAACGAGACAGACCGCATCACAGAGCGTGTGATTGCCGAATGGGACGATGTCAAGGCTGGCAAGCCGCGATTCTTAGGCAACACGAAAGACACTTCCTTCCAGATGACGATGAGGCTCGATACGCACTCCAAACCAGAACTTCTCCTCTGGTTTCACATAGTTGTCAGAGTCAAACACCACTGGCATTCTCACAATCCGCGTTCCAAAACACTGTTCTTCGTTATCCAAGCGGACATGTTCGACTTCGCCCTCGAGCAAGGCTGTTTCATGACGCAGCCTGTGACTGACCTGCGCCTTCTGCCGCCTACTATTTGTGCCTTGAGTGAGGCCAATCTGGGTCCGCTCGACGCCATCTATCGCCTGCGTTTCAAACTCAAAACATGTGGCAACGTGCTCATGCCACGAACTGATACCCCATTCTTTCCCGCTTCCGACAAAGCCAGGGATCTACTGCAAGGCCTGCAATCTCTCTCTCAAGCTAAAGATTTCTGTATCTACATCCCGCTTAAAGACAAGAATTTTCTATCTATGGACAAGAAGGAGGTTCCCTGCGATCTGGCCGCGAAACAATTGTGTGAACTGGTTGCTACCAAGCAGATGGTGACCCACAAGATTGACTTCGAATCCGCTTACAAAGATGGCGCCCAATGGAACGTGTGGAAGAACTTTGACTTGAAAACCGCTTGTCAAAAGCCAAAGGCTAAGAAAAAGGTCGTAGAAGCCGAGGAAGCTGGACCGTCTACAGCATTCTCCGTTGCCGTACAGCAAGAGCACCAAACAGCTAGCGAAGAGGTTGTTGAGCCCTTTGCCGCTCTCCCGCCCGGATACGATGAAGCAACCTCTACAAATAACCCTGACCGTACACGTCCTGATGGACAGTCGGCGGCCGCTCCTGGTGCTCAGAACGCAAGACGGGCATGGATGCAGCTTGGTCTTGACCTGGACGGCGAGGAAACGGAGGCGGAAGAGGCAACGGAAGTGCCGGCCCCAACCGTGGAAACGCGCCAACACGAAGATGCCGTACCCGCTGTTGCTGCCACTACTGTGCCCGTTGTTCACGCTGCTCATGCTACGGTCTCTGCTGCGGCCCCTGCTACTTCTCCCGCTGCTCGCTCCGCAGAAACATCGCCAGGCGCCACTGCCGGAGAAGATCGGCAGAACAAGCGCAAGCCGCGCAACTCACCATCCGAAGAAGATGTCGAGCCCAGCGATGTTGGAGAGGAAACCCGCGCGCCTCGTCGTCGCGCCCGCAAACAAGTGCGTTTCCACGACACGGCTGAACAATTGCCTCACTGGATGCGTGCACACCAGCGCTCGCAACCAACAGCGTCTCATGTCGCTAGGTCGGCGCTCCGTCCCCTCACGCCAGGCTCCACGCCCGCGATGCTCCGCAAAGAACTCGCCAAGTTCATCGTCTGGCTCATGGACGTGAATGTGGAACTCGAAGAGGTTTACGAGGATGTGCTGTGGACGCTTGGGAAGGCGGCGGGGGCGGGAGATGAGAAGGAATTTCAGCGCATCAGAGCCAGGTGCAAGGCTGATGTTTTTTGCCGGTACAAGCGTAAGGAGGCGTAGCGCGGTGGATGTGGATAGGGAGTGATGTTGAATCCTTTGGTCCAGATATACCAAGATACCAGAAACTTCATTCTGCGAAGGTCAATCCAAACTATCCTTTGCTCATTACTAGTATTCGAGTGAGTCGAACTTTAACAGTTGTGCTATAGCAGGCACGAATACAAAACCGGGCCTTCTCGGGCAGCAGTGTCCAACCCCGCCGTCGAACCCCCATGTGCCCCGTAGGTCGCCGAAGCAGTTCGCCGATGTTGCAACGGTTAGCTACGTAATGCTTACGAAGTCTCAATCACTCGCCAGCTTCCATGAATATGCTCCGGATTTGACGGCGGAAAATAGAGAGCTTGTTTCGGGGTTTCGGGGAGTCAATGGATATATATTCCAAATGGTGGTCGAAATGTAGACCGCATCTCAAAGCTCATTGTCTCTTCCATTGTCCATTTCTGGATTGTTCAACGCGAAATATACAACCACCACAATCAAAATGTGCGGCCCTAACGCTGTTAGTATCCGTCTCATCAAGAAATGTCTTTCTCCGACTAATTCGCCACGACAGGAATTCAAGCCCCTCCACAACATTTGCGAGTTCCTCACCGCAATCCACATCTACGCAGATGAAGCGCGTCAGGGAAAGACCCGCTACGTTCCCGCCACGCACTTCTGCTCTCACGTGCGGAAAGGCGAGCAGTCCAATTATCCGACTGGTCCTCCTCATTTTGATCAATAATCTAACCAGCCAGTAGACCTCCGCCAATGCCTCATCTACGACTCCCACGAGAAGAACGCCCGTCTCATCGGCGTCGAGTACATGGTCCCTAAGTCTGTGTACGAGACTTTCCCTCCAGAGGAGAAGAAGCTCTGGCACTCGCACGACTTCGAAGTCAAGTCGGGAATGCTGATATTGCCAAAGCCTGCGTCGAAGGATGAGGATGAGTGGGAGAAGGCGGAGCTGGAGGCCATGAGGGAAATCGTGGGTTTGTATGGCAAGACGTGGCATTTCTGGGAGATTGATGCGGGCCATGAGTTCCCGATTGGTAAGTCGGCTGCGTACTTTCCGTGAAATTCAGTGAGCTGATGTTTGTTGTTTGCAGGTTATCCTCATTTAATGGGTTCGGCGACGCATCCGTCGCAGGTTGACTTGGACGAAGCTATGGCGGAGCGGAACAAGACCTTCAATGTCGATCACAATAAGAAAGCCGAGGCTCGCAAGGTCATTGACGTCCCAGTGATTGACAGCCGTAAGTTTATTCATATATTTCGTTGCCAGTCATTCTTACTGACGTTGTCGATAGATGCCAACTCTTGGTGGAGGGCTGCTGAGGCTGAGGACAAATAGTTTTGAAGCTATGCTCCATTAAAGTGATGTACTGCTGTCAAGTATCAAAGCGGAGTTAGTTTTCTTTTCATCTCTACGTAAAATGGATGAGATATCACCTACTGCTGAATAAAGTTTATGTCGGCGGCCAGCTGCATATTATTGCATGATTATAATATGTATAACTTATGTTCGGGATTGAAAAACAATAGGTCTTAAGTAGTTTTGCCCCAAGCCTATTTATATATTCAGAAGATTCTAGAGGGACATGGTAGTACCAGCCTACCACTTTACATTATGCATTTAGTTGTTCAGCGGAACTCTTCCGGGTAGATAGCTAGTGGTTATATAGAGCCTTAGATTCCCTAGCGCAAGTACAACTACTCAACACCACGCATTTGTTCATAAACTTTATATATCCAGTGTAGGTATAAGCCGACGCAAGCGCACCCTGGTCCATCCAAAATAGATGCGGACCAGCGGGTGCATTGACCGGAAGCTAGGTGCATATAGAGGTCATGTGAGGAACACTAAATCTGCTCGACCATCCACGCCTCGCGACGGATTTCCGTAAACATCCGCCCATCACTCATCGCCCATCGCTTGGTGCCTATCGCCTGTCGCCTATTACTCGTCGAACATTGTTTGCTTCTTGCAAAAGAGACAGTGGTAGCGGAAGCAGCGGCGGTGGTCGTGGCGGCATCGGCGGCAACAGCAACGCCTTCGACGGCCTCGTCAGCAGCAGTAAATACAACTTACTGCAGCTACCACTCACGTCCGAGTCACGTCCGAGCTAGATAGCAAATAGCTCATACATACGCACCCCTCACCCTCTTCTTTACCGCCGCCTAAGGCACAGCTTTGTGCCTACTTTACGGCACCCTCTCCACCAATTAGCGGCTCATGAGCAGCAACTCTGGATCATTGACAGCCATGCTTGGACGAGTATCCCAGAGGAAATCTTTCTTCAATTTCCGCCGAGATATAAACCCTAAATCCCACCTCCTCGAGACTACAGTCCTCCTCCTCGCCCTTTCGTTTGGCATCCAAGACTCAGCAACCTACCCCATCTTCCAGTGTTTCGCCTCCAACCAAACAGGCAACACTGTCCTCTTCGCCATCCACATTTTCCACCTCACCTCTGACGACCGCCTCTCTCACACCATCGTCCCTATTGCAATCTCTCTCGGTGCCTTCCTCGCTGGCGCAATCTTCTTCGGCCAGGTCGCGTGCCTGCTCCGCTCCGTGCGTCGGAAATGGTGGCTCCTCGTCTCTTCCAGCCTCCAGACTGCCATTGTCGCGTCCGCTGCAGGCATCCAGCTCGGGTATGCCGCCGCAAGGAAATCCGACACGCCAATCGGACGAGCTGCTCTTGCTCTGCAGGCTGTGGCAGCAGGTGGGCAAGTCAGCATGGTGCGCGGCCTGATGATGTCGGACTTGACGACTACGATGGCCACGGCAGCCCTCGTAGACGTCCTGATTGATCCGCAGCTTTTTGCCGCTCCGGCGAAGAATATCGGGCGGAATCGTCGCGTGGGGTTTCTGATTGCTCTGGTGGCGGGGAGTTTTATTGGCGCGGCGGTTTATAAGAATAACGGGCCGGGTCTTACCCTGATGGTTGGCTTTATCATCAAAGCTCTAGCGACGGGTATGCTGCTCTTCAATAGCACTGTGCCTGATGACGAAGAGGGTGGATGATTTTGGGTCTGAATATACCACTGTCCGTGTGAGACGTCGAATTTTCTATAGTCCAATGTACCTAGAAGAGTTGTCTATTATTGATCACACTATTCCCAGACCCGAATTGTATTTAGTCACTTCTTATATCGTTTTTGCTACCCACTTTGCAGCCGTATTATCTGTAGAAAATAAATTGAAAGCGGGACTTCTTGGATTTCCAAATTGTGACTAGTTTTGTTCATGAAAATTATATGTGGAACTCCGTAGTTGTGGCCAAGAAGTAATTATTTTAGTTGTAAGAATACCCTTTGATTAAAAAAGTTCGGACAATAATCTCTAGACGAAATGGAAAAGGATCTCTTGATGTAGTAATAAAAGGCTATTGGAAAGATTGTTGAATCCAGAAAAAAATATTTTCCAAGCTAATACAGGGTATCTTAGCTGTTATCGGGACCCTACGCCTTACACCAGCTGATTCGTTTCTGCTTCATATTCGGCCAGGCCTTGTAGGGTTGGCATATTGAGTAGGTCGAACCAAGGGTCATTGCCGGGCGAGATTTCCAAGGTGTCCAGAGCCGAGTCGCGCTGCGATAAGAAAGGTTTTGGGCGTAGTATCTCAGCGCCGACCTTTTTGATCTGGGTAACGGCTACGTGTGCAATCGTCCAATTTTGGCTAAACGATTTCAAAACTCCGATGATCAAGCTGACGTGATCACGGTGTTGCTCTAAGCAGAGACCGGAGTGTTTAGAGCAAGTGGATAGCTGAATGATGGCACCGATGACGACTCCGCAGATAAAGAAAGGGGTGTGCTTTTGTACCGGCCATCGCAACGCGGCGAGGTTTGAGACTTGCTTCGAAGCTTCTGTCGCCTTAACAGCATGCATGTGTTGGGTCTGCGCTGGAGGCGCCTGCTTTTTGCTGTAGATGCAGGGAATGTCTGGGCAGGTTGGCAGCGCCGACATTAGACCACTCCTCGGGGAATGCAAGAAGATGGTCGCGAACTGGATTATCATGTATGCCTGGAACAACATCTCATCCAGTTCGCCGTATTCATTCATGATGTCTGCTTTGGTGGGAGGGAGATGAAGCGACCAACCAGCCAAGGCATTGTCGACGGCTTGAAGTTGGTCCTGATGCACCTCACGCATCCCATCAAGTGCGAGCACCCGACTGAGTATCCGGGTAGCTTCGATGCGGTAACAGAAGGATGAGAATTGCAACTCGTCGTGTCCAAATATTCTTTGGTCAAAATCCGCCAGGGAAAGCGGAGAAGGCAAGCATGCTCCGTCAGCGTAAACGAACTCCTCGCATGGCAAA
The DNA here is from genome assembly GCF_010093885.1 of Aplosporella prunicola CBS 121167. Classification (NCBI taxonomy): domain Eukaryota; kingdom Fungi; phylum Ascomycota; class Dothideomycetes; order Botryosphaeriales; family Aplosporellaceae; genus Aplosporella; species Aplosporella prunicola. The sequence goes on along the minus strand of NW_022983529.1, from coordinate 1,573,743 downwards.
AGGACGTCGGCGTTGACAGCATTGGTTTTGAACTCAGACTTCTTGTCCAGAGCGGCCAAGTAGCCATCAACCACGTAGAGCTCCCACCAGGTTCTTCGGAGACTCTCCTCCTCGATCGGCCGTGCTTCCCCGTACAGGATGGCGAAAGCTTTTTGGTGCATGCCAATTTCTATGGCCAGGTCAACTGCAGCTCCAAGAAGTGAATTGGAAAGTTCTCGTTCGTTCTCGGCGTGTAAGGCAATGGCACAAAGCAACCTGGCTTGTACCATGGTTGCCGTCTTCATGTTGAAGTCGGACAGGGCGTTTATGGCTATGGCCCTCAGAGAATCGCTCGAGCATGACGATGAAAAATGGCTGCCGATGAATGTGACAACGCTTGCCAGATAACTCGGGTAGCTTCGGGCTTGGTAGAGATCGCGGGGGACAAGGATAGGATGAGCGGGGTGGAAGTTGTTGTAGTACAAGTTGACGAGATGCTCGCTGCCGGCAGGAAGAGAGCTCGCCTCCTGGGCCGCAAGGGCAACGGGATCTTCGCCATTCAGAGGAAAAGTAGCTGGAGCAGGGACGTCAGCCGAGGAAAACGGGAGGCCGTTGTTAGACGTGGCACTAGTGCTCTGAACGATCCGGGATCCGGACACGGGCGACAACAGATCAACATGGTTGGACGGTGGGCCTCTCTGGCCGCGTCGCGATGGCTTGTAGACGCATTGCAGGCCGCGAAGGGAACAACGCGAGCAAACGGGCACGCTGGCACTGCACTTTAGATGTCGCTTTCTGCACTCGATGCAGGCTAGCGAGGAAGGTCTAGTGGTACAAGACGACATGGCGAGCTGTTTCCAAGACAACAAAAAAGCAAAAGGCGAACGTCGGGGAAGTTGGAGCGAGTTTCGGCGACCTCGGGGATGCGGAGCGGGGAATTCATGGCTAGTCATTCTTAGTCACCGACATCTCGGCAACCCGACGACTCTCTTCACTTCGACACTTCATATCTATTCATAAGATGTACTACTTAACCTTAGGTACCTCACAATACCTTGCGCCATATCTACCGCATAGCACCGCGCCGTCGTCTCGGGTCAAGGCGCCCCTCTTCCCCGGCAGTTGAGATCGGCGCGCAGTGGCCGGTGCTTCGGGCATCAATAAACCGTCGCGTACATGTTTGGATTATCTGGCTTGCAATGGCAGCGACGGTCATTACAGGAGCTGTCTTCTTCTTCGTCACGCTTCTGCAATGCATGCCAATCTCCTATTTCTGGACAAAGGCAGTCGGAGGATCGGGCAAGTGTCTGGATGCCGAGATCATCATGGCTTTGACGTACCTTTATGGCGGCACTTCTGCCCTGAGCAATTTTACATTCGGAATGCTTCCAATCTTACTCGTCTGGAACCTCAATATGGAGCGCAGATTGAAAATTGCTTTGGTACCCATTCTGAGCATGGCTTGCATGTACGTATCAGTCCCCTAGTACATCCCGATATTGAACTAATATTCGTAGTGCTTCTTCCGCTGTGCTTGTCCGGATGGCGTACGTCAAAGACTTTAAAGATCCTGACTTCCTCTGTAAGTCGCATCTGCTTACGTGCTATTTAAACCGCTAACCTTTGTCTGATAGGGGCTACCGTTGATATTGCTATCTGGTCCGACACGGAACAAGGTCTCGAAATCACTGCCGGCTCTCTGGCAACCTTACGCCCTTTGTTCCGTGTCGCAGCAGCTCGTCTTGGTTACAGTGGCAGTGTACCTTACCCCACTTCAAATCGTCAGGGGCCAAAGAAACCAAGACAAAGTACGGTGTGGCCGACGGATAACAGTGGAAGCGATCTTAATCATAGTAAGGATGGAATGTTTACACTACTGCAAACGGAAGTCACTGAAGAAGACGTTGAGCTTGTACGTGGAAAAAGATTGGAAATCCCGTAATACCTTCTTCAAATCATAACACGGAGAGGTTAAGTGGAAAATTAAAAGCCACTACGCGGAATGGAAAGTTGTTTACAGACTTTCAAGGCCCAAATCCTAGACGCCAGCGTTAACTTTTTCGAGGCAGAAGGGAACGCAACAACTAGCGCTCCCAGGGACCTAAATCCGGCGCTAAACGAACCGGCACAGCCAGCTTATCTACCCCCCCAACTTGCACCAGGCCCCAGGCCTTGGTTGTTACGTTATAACCGGAAAATATACTAGTTTTTCCTCTGACCTAGCGGGAAAATTTTTCGGCGTTTCTTACTAAAACCCCTCCTCTAGAAACTACCCGGAACTATAACTTCGAGACTAAAGAGGTACCTAGCTAATCTTAAGATAGAAACCCGCCCTCCTAATATCCGGGAGAATATTATAGACCGTAAGAGAAGTTAACCCGTAGATTAATTAATTAATTAATTAATTCGTTCACAACAACACCTCTCGCACTAATAGAATCGCTATAACCAGCGCCCCTAGAACCTCGAAAATACTATCAAACGAATTAGCACAGCCTACTTACTTTATAGACTAACTTACACCAGGCCGTAGGCCTTAGTTATTATATTAACTATAGGTAAAAACCTCCCTACCGGTTCCCCCAGTAGATAAAATTTTCGGCGTTCCCCGCTAAGACTACGCATAGACCCTATCATATCTCTACCCTAGGCAGACTTCCTAGCCCGGAATAACACACCTCGGGCAAATACTATAGTAAAAACATAAGTCCGGGTTCTTAAACCCCCTACTTTTCTCGTCGAACACTACATCTTCGGCCAACTTACCCCTACAGTCTAAAACTAAGTTTCTTATAAAATTCGCTTTAGAATTAAACTAACTAAAAACACCTTCCGCTACTAGTTTTAAATAATAAAAATTATCTTTAACTAAAGAGTCTACTAACGCCTACGGGAAGAAATCTCAACGCCTATTCCTAGGCTATCTACCCTACCCCTTAGAACACGCTTCGATACTCTTTAAACCCTACCTACACCGGAAAAAACCTCTACTCCTACCGAAATAGAAGTAGATATCCCAAACCCCCTAATCTTTTAAGGAGGGGAAAAGAGACCTCTACTATTACTAAGCACCCAAAGTACCTCTTCCTTAAACTTAGAGGTTTCTATCTACCCGGGATCGGAAACCCAACCGGAAAAACCCTCCCAGCAACCCCTATAGAAATAATAGAAACTCTAGCCCCTACCTCCTCCCCCTACTACTTCCGCACTAACAACAGCTCCCGAAGCTATTCTACTAGCTAGAGACTACCTACAGAAAGTAGTAGACCTATCCGACTCCCGCCCCTAGGAAAATAGACTTCTAGACCTTCTAGAAATCTTCCGGAACTTCACTAAAGAAAACCGCCTCTACCTAATATAGAGAGGGCCTATCCAACCCCCTACTACAACAAAGAAACCAACTAGTAGTCTAACAACTACTAAAACTCGCCCCCAAACCTATACTACAGCTACAGCCTAAAACCTCCCCTAAACAGCTAGAAAAGTTTCTAGTAAAGTTACCTCGATTCTAGCTCCTTAAAAAGCTAGAACCCTACTCTCTCCTAGCCGGTAACTAGTTCTCTAAGCCCCTACCCTTCCGCAATCCTTCTCAAATAGAGAGTTCAGAGATACATTCAACTCTCGCTTTACTTAAAAAGAGAAAGAACCCGTCCTCGCCGTAAGCACTATTTCCCTAAAGGGAAACCTAGTCCTTACAACCACCGCTCTATTTTCTAATAGCTACCTACTAGAAAATAAGCCTCTCTAGGATAATATTATCCCTTTCAAATCCGCTGAAAAACTATGGACCTGGTTTAAAGTAGCTGCTTATGGTCTCCCTACTAGGGATTACGCCTCTCTAGAGGCGCTCTCCTCCCTTAGGGAAGAAATTGCTACCTTTAATTAAGGTCTAGAGCTAGCAGGAACTCCTTACTAGCTTACCCCCGAAGAAACCCGGGCAAAGAAGCTTTCTAGCTTAATCTACCTAGCCTTTCCCACCGCATCAGAGGTAAATAGAGCTATTAAAAATAGACTCTTTATTACCGGGCTCTCTCTCCGAGTCGAGCCTCTTTGAGCCTATCCCTAGACTCTCTCTCTTTACTCCTCCCCTAGCCTCTACCTCTTTTCCCTATCTTTTATAGAGGTTTTCCCCTAGGGTTTTTACTCTATAAAAGATACTTACTCCTTTACCTAATACTACTTCTTAATACCTATTTCTTTTCTTCGTATTATATACCGGCTTAGATCTAACTATTCCTTATATAACCTTACTTTTATCTTAACTCTACACCCCCTAGTTAGTTCTTTAGATAGAACGGCCGCGAAATCCTACTGCACGCGTCTACGTCGCCGCGGCTAGTAATATCCATTAGAGGAGCGTCTCTAATGGGTAGCTGAGTGTAGAGGTGATGGGTGGTAGCCTGTAACACGTCATTGCAGGCTGTTGGGGTGCGGCTTCGACGCGATGAAAATTTTTCATCGACGCGCCGACCACGACCACAACCGCGCTGCCTACTGCCTCCGCTTAGGCAATGCGACCATCTATC
>NW_022983529.1:1568142-1568963 GCF_010093885.1 Aplosporella prunicola CBS 121167 | reverse complement strand
ATGCGACCGGTCGGCTTAACGAGACGGGAACACGGGCAAGCTCTAGGGGAGGGAAACACAGGCCAGCTTCGGCGGCCCTCAGCGAACCTGTTAAGCGGGCGTCTAGGCGACTTATCGGAGGGTCTTAATAGGCGTGGAGCACGCAACCTACGACGATGACACAGGCCCGCGGTGAGGGGAGGTTCTTAGGGAATCACAGGCCGGTCGCGCTAAGACTCAACTCGTTAGAGACACAGGCCAGCTTAGAACAGGAGGGGACATAAGCTTGGTTAGTAGGAGAGGGTGGAACAGGTCGCCCGGCGTGGGATCTGGCCCGTTACCCCTTCTGCAAGACACGGTCGGCCTGTCATGGGGAGACCCTTACAGGCAACGCGAAACGGGAACCTAGTGAGTGTAGGGTGTTGCGCCCCTACACAATACCTAGACTCCCGCGGGGCGTAGTGCGTAGCAGCCACTGCTGGCTCCGAGGACCTCACCCCTTTACTGGGCTCTGACCCTCGGTGTACCTGGTTGGCAGGCAGGATCATGTCCTGGCCGGAGAGACTGCTGCGTGGCTCGAGAGAACGGATGCGCGTGTCGGTATATATAGAGACGGGACTATTCGCCTCTAGGGAGGTCTTAGGACAGCACGCCGGTAATATATGCTTATAGAGCAAACAGGGATCACTCAGGCAGGAAGGGTTTGGTCCGGCCCTGAATGTGGATGCCGTATAAGGCTGAAAACTGAGGTAGGGGCCTGGATAGATCTTTAGGAGACTAGAGATTATAGGCACGTTAAACCCTACTGCAAGCTGTATGTAGATACAATTGTATAATTTCCT
>NW_022983529.1:1567530-1567840 GCF_010093885.1 Aplosporella prunicola CBS 121167 | reverse complement strand
AACCCCCTAGCCAGTCCTAAACGGACCGTCCGTCATAGTTTCCAACTGCATATAGACGTAAAACGAATCAATCAATCAATCAATCTTTAGATAGAACCGTCCGTTATAGTCTTAGACTATATATAGACGTTAAACAAATTAATCAATCAATCAATCATTAGAATTAGTACAATCGAGGAACTAAGCGGAGAAAGAGATCCAATCAAGAATCGGCCAAGACTACTAGTAAAACAAAGCGAACAGCTAGTATATTTATCTAGTAGCACCGTACCTAGTACACCGTCTTAGTACGGCCGCTAGCCTAGGTCTT
>NW_022983529.1:1566763-1567082 GCF_010093885.1 Aplosporella prunicola CBS 121167 | reverse complement strand
CTAAGAAAAACCCTTCCCCTAGAAACTACCCGGAACTATAACTTCGAGACCAAAGAGGCACCTAGCCAATCTCGAGATAGAAACCCGCCCCCCTAATATCCGGGAGGAACCCTCTACGCCCCCCTTAACCCGCTTAAGAATTATCCTATCCTCCCCAATCCTAACGGACGACGATATAGATATAGAATAAGAAACAAACCCGACCCAACCCTAGTTTACGGAGGAAAATACGCTACTAGAAACAACCCCTACCCTAGGGATCCCCCGCCAAAATAGAAAATCCCCAGTAGTTATCCCCTCCCCTATCCACGGTAAGCGC
>NW_022983529.1:1563797-1564263 GCF_010093885.1 Aplosporella prunicola CBS 121167 | reverse complement strand
TCCTAAACGGACCGTCCGTCATAGTTTCCAACTACATATAGACGTAAAACGAATCAATCAATCAATTAATCAGTCCTCGAAGCTATTCACAATCATCTTACTTTCTCGAGGTAGAAGGGAACGCAACAACTAGCGCTCCTAGGGACCCAAATCCGGTATCAAACGAACCGGAACAGCTAACTTATTTATCCCCCTAACTTATACCAGGCCGCAGGCCTTGGTTGTTACGTTTAAACCGGAAAATATACTAGCCTTTCCCCTAACATAGCGGGAAAATTTTTCGGCGGTCCGTGCCAAGAAAAACCCCTCCCCCAAGAACTACCCGGAACCACAACTTCGAAACTCTAATCTCGAAATAGAAACACGTCCCTCTAATATCCGGGAGGATTCCTCTACTCCCCCCCTAACCCGCCTAAGAATAATCCTATCCTCCCTAATCCTAACGGACGACGATATAGATCTAGAA
>NW_022983529.1:1561335-1563656 GCF_010093885.1 Aplosporella prunicola CBS 121167 | reverse complement strand
AAGACAGAGAGTCTCCTCGACCTTCTCTCTATCTTTAGAGACTTTACAAAGACTGGAAAAATAGACTACTCTAAGTCTATCCTTGCTACGCAAGTAAAAGCCCTAGAGAACACCTCTAGAGTACTCTAGACAAACGTGCGAAAACTAGGAACACCCCTTCCCTTAATCTCCCCGGCCCTACCTAGCCAAAACCCCTAGAGAAACCCCCAGAGCTACGCTTCTACAGCTACCAACAACCTTCCCCCAGACCAAACCGGATTCAATCTTATTACTAATAAAAGGAAACCCGGAGCTACCCTCCCGCCTACTCCTAAGCCTACGCTTAAGGAGCACCAAATCTTATTCCCTAACCCAGGACTAGATAAGTCCTTTAGCCCACTCGACGCTAGAACACGACTTAACAAAGCCTTCGAAACAGCGGGATACCGGGGAAAAACCGTCATCTCAGGCATTAGACTCTCCCAAAACAACAATATTATTATAACGGGAAACCACGGATTCCCTACATCTTTTCTACTAGATAAGATTAATATAATCCGGAAAATCTTCCCGCAATGCCAGGCTAAAACAAACGAAACCTAGTATAAAGCGGCGATCCACGGCGTTCCCACCCAGGAACTAAACGATCTCGATATCTCAGACTTTATAAAGACTAAGATCTCCACCTTCTCGAACGGACTTTAAACAGTAGGTAAACCCTACTAGCTAACCTCTAAACAGAAGAGAGAAAACCAGCTCGTAGGATCGGTTACGGTAGCCTTCCGCACCGAAAAAGACCGCAGACTAGCTATCTCCCAGCGCCTATATATAGCAGGAGTTAGCTACAGAGTCGAAAACCTCCTCTCTATACCGAGAGACCAACTCTACAGAAACTACAATAAAAAGGGACACGAGACGTCTAGGTATACTAGACAACCTCAATACGATATCTATTCTAAACGCACGTATAGAACAGACCAACACCAGTATAACTATACTGGCTGCAAAACTAAGCAAGGCTCGAGGTATAAAAACTACGATCTAGTCCCGCAGTAAACCTTTCTTATAGGATATCTAAGAATATTACAAGTCAACGTTAATAGGAACCAGCACGTTACGGAAGCTGCCCTATAACTTACAATAGAATACGAAATCAGCCTAATTCTTATCTAAGAGCTATAGCTAATTTCCCTAGAAGATCCCAAAGAAAGAAGGTCTATAAATCACCTATCCTTCGGCCAAATTCTCCCGGTTCACTCTCCCGGTTTACGTCCACGAACTCTTATTTATTTCTCGCGTAATAACCTAGAAACGCAAATAAACTTAAGAGAAGATCTCTTTCCTTCTACAGACCTAATGGTTCTAGATTTAGCTTCGCCAAACTACTCAATCCAACTAGTTAATATCTATAACCAAAGGCCCCAGAAGGATCCACAAGGCCCCTATACTATAGAGCGGGTATTCGGCTACTCTACGCCTAATCCTAACTCGCTAATAGCTAGGGACTTTAACTACCACCATCCCTAGTAGGATCTAGGCTGCTCTACCTCCTAGGAGGGTAACCGCCTACTAGACTGGATCGAATCTAATAACCTAACGCTCCTAAATAACCTAGGCGAAGCTACCCGCTTCCGCCAGGGGAATAGAGCGTCAGTTATTGATTTAACCCTAGCTAGTAGTAGTATTTCGAATAGAATCTAGGACTAGCAAATATTAGAAGATATTAGGTCCGACTATAAACCTATTCTATTTAGCATACTACCCTCCTCCCGGGACAATTTTATAAGGTATTTAGCACGCTATTCAAATATAGGTACCACCCTATTTACTAGCGGCAAGCTACGGGAGTAATTTTAAGTAAAGGAAGACCAGATAAAGCAGCCCCTAAATTATATAGGGTTATCTCCTTACTTAATTACCTAGGAAAAATCCTAGAACGTATTATTGCTAAAAGACTAGGCTTCTTAGCGGAAAAGATAACTAAACTCTTAGACCCCTCCTAAATAGGAGGGCGTTTAAAGAAATCCGCAATAGACGTAGCGCTCCTTCTTACTAATCTCGTTAAAGAAAATAAAGCACAGAAATTAAAAACTTCTACTCTTTTCCTAGACGTTAAAGGAGCATTCGACCACGTTGCCTAAGAACAACTACTAGTAATAATAGTAAGATTAGACCTTCCTACTAACCTCCTCTCCTAGGTACGGTCTTTCTTAAACCAACGGACCCTACGCCTTAGCTTTAACGGAGAAATTAAAGAATTCAGCAGAATAGATATAGGAATTCCCTAAGGGTGTCACGGTAATAAGGCGGATTCAAATTAGATTATATAGGATTGACTACAA
>NW_022983529.1:1553119-1561235 GCF_010093885.1 Aplosporella prunicola CBS 121167 | reverse complement strand
AGGCATTAGACTCTCCCAAAACAACAATATTATTATAACGGGAAACCACGGATTCCCTACATCTTTTCTACTAGACAAGATTAATATAATCCGGAAAATCTTCCCGCAATGCCAGGCTAAAACAAACGAAACCTAGTATAAAGCGGCGATCCACGGCGTTCCCACCCAGGAACTAAACGATCTCGATATCTCAGACTTTATAAAGACTAAGATCTCCACCTTCTCGAACGGACTTTAAACAGTAGGTAAACCCTACTAGCTAACCTCTAAACAGAAGAGAGAAAACCAGCTCGTAGGATCGGTTACGGTAGCCTTCCGCACCGAAAAAGACCGCAGACTAGCTATCTCCCAGCGCCTATATATAGCAGGAGTTAGCTACAGAGTCGAAAACCTCCTCTCTATACCGAGAGACCAACTCTACAGAAACTACAATAAAAAGGGACACGAGACGTCTAGGTATACTAGACAACCTCAATACGATATCTATTCTAAACGCACGTATAGAACAGACCAACACCAGTATAACTATACTGGCTGCAAAACTAAGCAAGGCTCGAGGTATAAAAACTACGATCTAGTCCCGCAGTAAACCTTTCTTATAGGATATCTAAGAATATTACAAGTCAACGTTAATAGGAACCAGCACGTTACGGAAGCTGCCCTATAACTTACAATAGAATACGAAATCAGCCTAATTCTTATCTAAGAGCTATAGCTAATTTCCCTAGAAGATCCCAAAGAAAGAAGGTCTATAAATCACCTATCCTTCGGCCAAATTCTCCCGGTTCACTCTCCCGGTTTACGTCCACGAACTCTTATTTATTTCTCGCGTAATAACCTAGAAACGCAAATAAACTTAAGAGAAGATCTCTTTCCTTCTACAGACCTAATGGTTCTAGATTTAGCTTCGCCAAACTACTCAATCCAACTAGTTAATATCTATAACCAAAGGCCCCAGAAGGATCCACAAGGCCCCTATACTATAGAGCGGGTATTCGGCTACTCTACGCCTAATCCTAACTCGCTAATAGCTAGGGACTTTAACTACCACCATCCCTAGTAGGATCTAGGCTGCTCTACCTCCTAGGAGGGTAACCGCCTACTAGACTGGATCGAATCTAATAACCTAACGCTCCTAAATAACCTAGGCGAAGCTACCCGCTTCCGCCAGGGGAATAGAGCGTCAGTTATTGATTTAACCCTAGCTAGTAGTAGTATTTCGAATAGAATCTAGGACTAGCAAATATTAGAAGATATTAGGTCCGACTATAAACCTATTCTATTTAGCATACTACCCTCCTCCCGGGACAATTTTATAAGGTATTTAGCACGCTATTCAAATATAGGTACCACCCTATTTACTAGCGGCAAGCTACGGGAGTAATTTTAAGTAAAGGAAGACCAGATAAAGCAGCCCCTAAATTATATAGGGTTATCTCCTTACTTAATTACCTAGGAAAAATCCTAGAACGTATTATTGCTAAAAGACTAGGCTTCTTAGCGGAAAAGATAACTAAACTCTTAGACCCCTCCTAAATAGGAGGGCGTTTAAAGAAATCCGCAATAGACGTAGCGCTCCTTCTTACTAATCTCGTTAAAGAAAATAAAGCACAGAAATTAAAAACTTCTACTCTTTTCCTAGACGTTAAAGGAGCATTCGACCACGTTACCTAAGAACAACTACTAGTAATAATAGTAAGATTAGACCTTCCTACTAACCTCCTCTCCTAGGTACGGTCTTTCTTAAACCAACGGACCCTACGCCTTAGCTTTAACGGAGAAATTAAAGAATTCAGCAGAATAGATATAGGAATTCCCTAAGGGTGTCACGGTAATAAGGCGGATTCAAATTAGATTATATAGGATTGACTACAAGACGTGGTACGAAGAGGAAAGGAAGAGAACGAGAGGCGGCGGCTATATATATGGCTCGCTAGCAGGCGCTAGGCGCTAAGCGAGAGACAACGAGCGAGACAAATACAAACAACAATTGACAAATAATAAATAAGACAAACCATCAGAAACATGAACAAATAACAATTAGTAAATAACAAATAAAGATAAACCGTTAGCTAGCGCTTGCTGGTAGGATCTGCAAGGAACACGCTAGAAACCCGTAATATTATCCCCCCCTTTCTTTTACCGAGCTCCTGCGAGGCCTTTTAGTACCGTATAGCGGGTGGTTGGGATGTTCTCTATAAGGATGCGTGAAATAGAAGTCCGCTGCTAATTAAGCAAAGCTAGAGGATTCTTCGGTAGGAATATCTAAGTCGTCAGCTAGACCGTAGTTTTTCCAACGAATCCTGTAATAGTAAGTATCGTTATCCCCCTAGTATCCGTTAACAACCTTTTCCACTACGTATTCTTCTTCTTCTTGTTCTTTAGTCTCTACCGGAGGGGGTGGCGTAGTAGATTACCCTAGAAGAGGATCCGTTGACACGGGTTTTAATAGGGAAATATAGAAGGTAGGGAATATTTTCATCGAGTGTAGTAGGTCTAGAGTGTAGGCGTAGGGAGAAACAACCTTTAGAACGCGGAAGGGGCTACCGTTTTTGAAGTTAAGTTTACGACTAGGCCTAAGAGTTTAGATATTCTTTAGGTTTAACTAAACGAGGTCTCCTTCCTTAAAGGCGTAGGCTCCGTAGCGGCGGCGGTTCGCCTGATCCTCGTAAATAAGCTAAGCTTAGCGGAGGTTTTCTCGTATAAAAGTAATAACTCTCTGTATCTTGTCGGCAAACTCTCTAGCATCTCGTCGTTATAGGCGAGCTGAGGCCGGAGCTCCTAGGTTTTCTACTAGGACAGGCTTATTTCTACCGTACGGGTGTTGTCCGTAGTTAGTAAAGAAAGGTGATACCCCGGTTGACGAGGATACAGCGTTGTTAGCAGCGAACTTAGCTGTAGGTAACCAACGAACCCAGTCGTCCTAGGTATAGGAAACATAGGCTCGGAGATATACCTCTATATCTTTATTCGCCCTTTCAGTCTAACCGTTAGTTTGCGGGTAATATACTGTAGAAGCTCGAGAACTAATATCAAGGAGTCGACAGAGGTGTTGCTAAAACTTAGAGAAAAAGCGGGCGTCTCGGTCAGAAACGATTAAAAGGGGTAGGCTAAAGAGCTTAAAGATTTCCCGGTAGAACAAGTAGGTAGTATCTAAAGCAGTAGGGTTCCTGCACGGGATATAACGCCTTATCTTAGAGAGACGGTCGACTACGACTATTATATGCGTGTACGAGGCGCCTAAGATATCTACGCTTTTAGGAAGCGGGCCGATAAAGTCGATAGAGATATCCCTCTAGCGTCGGTAAGGAATATCTAATGGCTTAAGTAGCCCTTAAGGTCCGTCTCGAGAGGGTTTAATTCGGGAGCATATGTGACAGTTGCGGATATACCGCCTAACATCCGTAGTCATTCCTTGCTAGTAGTAGAAACGATCTAGGAGCGAGATTATAGCAGATCGTCCCGGGTGACTAGCAGCTGGAAGGTCATGTATTAGACGTATTAGGTCTGTCCGTAACTTAGGGTTCTCTAGAACGAGGATCCGATCCCGATAATAAACTAAACCGTTAACCAACGTATATTTAGTAAGTGTAACGTTAGCAATTCGAACTGGTCGATGCTAGGTACTCTCTAAGGCTTAGATAATTAACTAGTAGAGTTCGTCTTCTAGCGTGGCAAGACGAAGTCGTTTAATAAGAGGTAGGTTAGGGTTTAGGATGGGATCTCCGTCTTCTAGAAGCTTAAAGGTAGTATCCTTAGTTATTTCTTCGGGGATAGGGTTATCGTCTAAGGTTTCCGTGTTAGAATCTTTATCCTCTTAAGGGTCGAGCGTCTATTTAGGGGAGCTAGGCGTAGGCATTTCTTCTAGTTCGAATAGCGGTATCGTAGGTTCTAGGCTAGAGTCTCCGGGTTCCTCGGCTTTAGGACTCTCCTAAGAAGGAGAGGAGTCTACGGGTAAGTCTTCCGTAGGAGGATGCGGCTTCTTAGACTTCTTAGATTTCTTGGACTTCTTGGATTTCTTAGGCTTCTCGGGTTTAGCTAAGGCCGTTTCCTGTTGAATACGCTGGGCCTCTTAAGCTTGTAGTGCCTGCCTGGCTTCCCTTTTCCTCCTTGCTCGACGACTGCCTTGGAGCATAAGTGGTTCTATGCTATCAGAGAGATTACCGGGTTTTAAGACGCGTTGGTGGAGAAACTCCTTCTAATCCTGGTAGTCGCTACCCGGGGGACGAGAGAGGGCGTTAGCTCGTAAGTTACGGGTGCTAGGCTAATAAACGATACGGAAGTAAAACCGAGAGAGAAACTCGCTCCACCTCGCTTAGCGGCGGTTAAGAAGACGGGTCTTTATAAAATACTTAAGATTCCGGTGGTCGGAGAGAACTTCTACTTTATCGGCTGTTCCTTCGAGCTCGGGTCTCTATTCCTTAAAGGCCTATACGATTACGAGAAGCTCCTTATTATAGATCTCATAGTTGCTCTCCGCGGGAGTCATCTTTTTAGAGAAAAAGGTAATAGGTCTCCAGTTCTAGGCGTGATCCGGTTGCAGTAAGACGCCGCCTGTAGCTCGATTAGAAGCATCAACCTTAAGACGACACGGTAGGTCCTAATCAAAGTACTTTAGGACGACGTTCTTTAGGAAGGCTTCCTTTAAGGCCTCGAAGGCGCATTAAGCTTCGTTAGTCTACTTAAAGGGAATGTCTTTCTTTATAAGGTTTGTTAGCGGAAGGGCAATCTTGCCGAACCCTTCTACAAATCTCCGGTAGAAATTAGCGAATCCGATAAAGGCGTAAACATCCTTAGCATTCTAAGGAACCGGCTAGCGTTTGATAGCTTCTACCTTCTTAGGATCTATGCGTATTCCTTCGGTAGTAATAACAAGACCGAGATATTTCACTTCCCGGGCATAGAACGTATACTTCTTAATGTCTACCTGGAGCCCTGCTTCGCTAAGCTTCTAGAGAACACGGTTGATATATTCTTTATGTTTAGCCCGAGTCTAGCTGTAGATCAGGATATCATCGAGGTAGGCTGTAGCGAAATTATCAAGAAATTCTCGTAGTATATCGTTGATATAGTTCTGAAAGGAGCTCGGAGCGTTAGCGAGGCCGAAGGGTATAACGAGATATTCGTATAAACCATAACGGGTACGGAAAGCTGTAAGCTATTCGTTACCCTTAGCAATGCGTAGGCGATTAAAGGCTCCAATAATATCTAGCTTAGTAAAATACTTTGCCTTCCCTAGCCTCGCTAGGGTCTCGCTAACCCGGGGAATAGGGTATCGATTCTTAACTATTAACTGGTTAAGAGCTCGATAGTCTACGTAGAACCGTAACCTACTACCGGGCTTCTTGACGAAAAGAATAGGGGAAGCGGTAGGTGAAGAACTTAGCCGGATAAATCCTTTAGCTAGGTTTTCCTTAAGATACTTCTTAAGAACTAGGAGTTCTTCTCGGGATATGCCGTAGAGCGGGCCGTAGGAAGGTTCAGCTTCGGGCTTTAGATGTATCTTGTGGTCTGAGGTCCGGTGTGGTGGAAGCTTATCTGACTCCTCCTTTGAGAAAACATGAAGCTACCTATGGTGTTGTGAGGGGAGAACGGTAGCTGGATCGACGATAATAGTAGGATTGAGAGCTTTTTCTATGTCGGCGAGAGTTATAGCGAAGAGGGTGCTTCCGGGTTTCCGGCTCTGCCGACGCAGTATACTAAGAGAATAGGAGGAAAGTTGAAGTGGCGTCTCTAGGTCCTTTAGGTAAACAGGGCGAGGAGTAGGGGGGTTATCGATTTTAGCCGAGGCTTCTACTACCTGTCCTTTAGTACAGTTCTTCAGGCAGTAGGGAGAGTTGAAACGGATCAAGTTCTGGCTCCATCTCGTCTTAGGGTCGTGCAGCTTCAGCCAAGGTAGGCCGAGGACCGTGTCAAACTGTGCGAGTTAAGTAAGATAAAAGGTTATTGATTTAGTATATCCGTTAATATAAAGGAACCCTCGAGCCATATATGTAATCTGACCGGACGAGGACTCGGTTCTATTAAAGACTTAAAGGGTCTTAGGATAAGCTAACGGGATAGCTTGAAATTTGTTTCGTTGCGCGTAATCGAGGTCTATAAAAGACTTTGCTGAAGCACCAGTATCAAGTAGGCTAAGAGAAGGTATTCTATTTGTCTGAGCTACCGGCTGAACAGTATATTAGAGAGCGAAATGCTCGGTGTCCGAATAGTAGGTTGAGCCTGAGAAACCGTAAACTGAAAAAGCAGAGAGTTCTAAGGAACTTTAACCGTAGCGGCCCTGAGCGCGTCTCTGTCCAGGGCCTAAGTATTTTCCGAACCACTGGCAGGGACTTAAGTCTCGCTAATAGTAGCGGTGGTAGGGGTAGTAGGGGCCTCCTAGGTGCCTGCGGCGCGGAACGTGAGGGGGGGACGCTTCGGTTTCTTAGGATACTCGCGAGCGAAGTGACTAGGCTCCCCGCAATAGCGGTAGAGGTTATTAGCATCGCGTCGATTCTTCTCTTTAGGCGTAAGATGGCCCCTAACAACTTGGTTGGCTGAAAGGTCCATTGCGTCGCCGCCCTAGGTAGTTGTGAGAGGAGTAGATAGCGCGCTCTAGGTCTGCTAGTTGGTGACAGCAGAATAGGGAGTACCGAAGGTGAAGGGTCTAGAACGGTTGTTGCTGTTCGGGGGACGGCGGCTGCCGTTAGAGAGCGCACGATGGCGGACGTCGTAAGTCTAGAGGCGGTTAACTAGCTGGTCGAAGGTTAGACTCTTATAGTCGTTGTCGGTGACGAGGTACTGCTTTAGTTCTATACTAATAGTATTAAGCAAGATAGCGCGGAGAGCATAGGAGTCGGTAAAGCCCGCGTAGGCAGCTTCCTTCTTAAACGAGGCGATAAAGTTAGAAAACAGCCTGTTAGTCTAGCGAAGATTAATCAGGCGAGCTATAGCGTTGGTTTTACGGTTAGGGTCGTCGAAGATTCCCTAAAGCATCTTAAATATCTTATCGACGTTAGCGAAGCTGAAGTCGCCTTCTTCAGTAATTAAAGAGCTGAGGAATGTCTAGGCATAGCTTAAAAGGCGAGAATAGATATAGCCTATACGAGCTTTCTTAGAGTTGAAATGATCGGTATTGTTCTGGAGCTTAATGCGCATAGCGAGTAGCTAGGGAGGAAACTTAGCAGTATCTATGCCGTCGAAAGGCTTAGGATCGGGATGCTTAGTAGAGCGACTAGGAGTAGCGCCTTAAATAGTAGTACCCGGTAGAAGCTGGGTTAGTATGTCTAGCTGGGCTTTAAGATTAGCTTCGCGCTAGAGGCCCTCTTTCTCACGAGTATCGGAGTCGACGTAGGCGTTTGCCTAAATAGCTTGGTTACGTAGGTGCTCGAAGATACCCTTAGGGTCTTGTTTTAGAGCGCTGATAATATCCTTAGCGGTATTAAACGACTTGCCTACTGATGTTAGCGGCACGTTCGAGTTTTCGTGGGTTTGGTCGTCTATGATGGATTTTTCGCAGGCGTTTAACTAGAAAAACAGGGTAGTAAGAATAGTTGCGAGAGTCTAGCGGCGATGGTACGCTAAGTTCCTTGGCGAGTTCGTTGGTTAGCGGGAGTCCGTCTACAGACGTATTTCTAGAACGAGGTATCCTGATTCCTGGGGTAACAAGGCAAGGGAATAAAGAGTAACTAGGTAAGGCGCTGGTTAAGAATTGGTGGTACCACGTAATGTTACGGTAATGAGGCGGATTTAAATTAGATTGTGTAGGATTGACTACAAGACGTGGTATGAAGAGGAAAGGAAGAGAACGAGAGGCGGCGGCTATATATATAGCTCGCTAGTAGGCGCTAGGCGCTAAGCGAGAGACAACGAGCGAGACAAATATAAACAATAATTGACAAATAATAAATAAGACAAACTATCAGAAACATGAATAAATAACAATTAGTAAATAATAAATAAAGATAAACCGTCAGCTAGCGCTTGCTAGTAGGATCTGTAAGGAACACGCTAGAAACCCGTAACAAAGGGAGCCCTATTTCTCCTATACTATTTCTAATATATATCCGCGAACTCTTTATAGAGAAAGCTAAGAGAGCTATTACTTTCCTCTCTTATATCGACGATATATCTCTTA
>NW_022983529.1:1547904-1550826 GCF_010093885.1 Aplosporella prunicola CBS 121167 | reverse complement strand
AAGAGTAATTCTCAGAGCCGCCTTAGAAACAAACAACCCTAGTTTTCAAGAGGTATTAAACACCGGACCCGGAATTCTAGCAACGCTAGAATTCCTTTAGCAGATAAGGATAGCTACGCGGAAATAGCGCCTTAACGACCTTCCCGAGAGGGAATAAAATATCTATAATTCCGCTCCGTTCACTACCCTCTACCTTCTCTTCTCCTTTTACTTTCCTTCGTATTATTTTCTAGGCTTAGATCTAACCGTTCCTTGTATAACCTTGCCTTTATCCTGACCCTATACCCCTAGCTAGTTCTTTAGATAGAACCGTCTGTTATAGTCCTAGACTATATATAGACGTTAAACAAATCAATCAATCAATCAATTAATCCGAATCAATAAATCGAACTTAATCGGACGAAAAGAGATCCAATTAAGAATCGGCCAAGACTACTAGTAAAACAAAGCGAATAGCCAGCATATCTATCTAGCAGCACCGCACCTAGTGCACCGTCTTAGTACGGCCGCTAGCCTAGGTCTTCTCAACACTAACTCTAACTCTCTAAACTAAAAATTTTCAACCTAGAGGCCCGAGCGCCGGCTTAGCGAATGCAGTATAACTATACGACCTAGAAAGGAACCCTAGACGCCTAGGGGTCGGCGAAACTTAAGTCCGATATCCCCGGTCGCTCCGAAACCTATTCGAACCCAATTAGAAGTCCCGGCTAGAAGGGGCCGCCGCCGAATCAATTTAACCGGCATAACCCTCCGCTCGACAACTACCCAACCCGAACCAGAGCCCTATCGCATAGGGGAAGAATTAGAAGAGAATGCTACTATAACCTAGGAAGGCAGAATCCCCTCAACATCTCAGCCAAACCTAACCATTTAAGGACAGGGTGAACATTTAATCTCTAACAGCTAAGTCCTCGAAGCCATTACAGAAATCCTAGCAAAACAGCAAGAAGATAGAAACAACGCTAACCGCGAATACCAAGAGCTTGCTAAGCAAAACAAGGAACTAGCAAAACAGAATAAACAACTCTAAAATTAGGTAGTAGAGATAGCTAACAAGCTGAAAAGGCTTACCCAAATACATAAGAACCCAGCAACAGTTCCTAAAGGAAACCCTAACTAGGCGGCCGTAGCAGCGAACCTACCCGTAGCGCTAGCCCCCTTAGTATACAATATACAGTCCGGAAATAACCCTAGGATTATTAAAATCACAGCACCTCCTATGCTAGTAAGCTAATCAGGGACTAATAGAGGACTTACCTAGAACATGTCGATAGAGACGGCCAAAGCTCAGATCAGCAAAGCTATACAAGGAAAGGCCGCCACGAGAGACACCGAAGTCCTAGGAGTAGGTATAACCAAATAAGGATACCTTATACGCTTTAGAACCGAGAAAGATCGAGAGTAGGCTAGTAATCACGACGAGTGGACGAATATCCTAGGGAAGGGCGTAAAGATCAACCGCCCTAGGTTTGGAGTAGTGATATATAAAGTCCTAACCGAAGAAGTTGACATGAGCAAAAAGGAAGAAGCAATTGGAAAAATTAGGGGAGAAAATAGCTATACTCAGCCTACCTAACAAATCGAAGACATCGCCTAGATAAAGAAAAAGGACGTTCCTATAGGAAAACACGCTTCCCTAGGCATCTAGTTTAGCAGCGAAGACGCAGCACGTTACGCGATTCAAAACGGCCTTGTATTCGGGCCTAACTTCGTAAACCGCGCCGAGTACTACAGCCTAGAAAGAAAGAAGTGCCACCGCTGCCAAAAACTCGGCCACCTAGCTTAGAACTACCGAGAAGAAGGAAATAACCCTAACCCACTACAACCTAGAATCTAATACCAGACACACTTCGGATCCTACAGTTAAACATATAGAAATCAAGGGCTTATATAGAAGCCCTAATAAACGACCTAGAAATAGAACAACTCGATATTCTCCTCATTTAAGAACCACTAGTATCCTTCTTTAAAACATTTGTCCAATACAGAGCCTGGCAACTCTACATCCCAACCGACATAAAAGGAAAAAGAAAACGGACCGCAATCTATATAAATAAACGGATCTTACCCGCAGCACAACAGCAAGTCTACTACGATAGCCCAGACATTACGGCAATCAAGGTACTCACGCTAGCTAGGGAAGTCCTTGTATTTTTAGTATACATACCTCTAATCGGCGGAACGCGCCACGCAGCAGAATAAGAAATACAAGCTGCGCTAAGAGTAATCCAGCAAATAGTTAAAACAATACCCCAACGAGGCATCATTATAGGCGGGGACTTTAATAGGCAAGATCTACTCTAGGGCGGAGACCAAATAAAACCGCATTTAGTAGGAGACGCCGCGTCTCTAGTACTCTTTATGCAGGACTATAAGCTCGAAAGCCACCTCCGCCGCGGTACGCCAACATGCTGGGCAGTAAACAAGCAAGGTAGCAAAACAACAATAGACCTAACCTTAAGCAACCTCTAGCAGCACCTTCTCAAATGCGAACTTTTCCCTCAAAGCTACGGATCGGACCACCGCCCCATCTACTCGGAATAGAGCCTAAAAATAGAGTCTAAAGCAGAGAGAACTCCAAAAAGGATGTATAAACGAACAGACTAGTCGAAAGTAGGGAAAACCATCCAGGACGCCCTAGTAATACTAGAACACATCTATACCCGCGAGGAGCTCGATATAGCCGTAGACCAACTAATTACCACTACAACTCAGATAATAACCGAGCTAACCCCTACAGCAAAGCCGTGCCAATACTCGAAACAGTAGTTTAATCCTAAACTTAAAGAACAACAAGTAGAATATAACAAACTACGAAGGTTTTAGCAAGCATGCTGCGCCGCGAGAGGTAGAGACGACCCTTTCACCCAGAGTCAGTTCGCAGCAATGCAAAAGAGTCGTCGGGAATAGGTGAGAGCAATT
>NW_022983529.1:1542291-1547227 GCF_010093885.1 Aplosporella prunicola CBS 121167 | reverse complement strand
GCGTTCGACCTTAAAGGCGCCTTTAACGCGGTAAATAAAGAAGCTCTAGATGACTATCTAGGTCAGAGAAGAATCCTAAGTTAGGCAAGAAAGTGGATTAGCAGCTTTATATCCGATAGATCCGCCTTAATCTCATTCGACGGATTTACTAAGCCCGCATTAACACTTAGCTACCCCGGTCTCCCACAAGGCTCTCCTCTCTCACCAATTCTCTTCGCTTTCTACAACGCAGACCTAGTGGACCAACCAGTAGATTTTACCGGAGGCGCGTCCGCCTACATTAACGACTACTTCCGGTGGAGGGTAAGCCTCTCAGCATAAAAGAACCTAACAGCGCTACAGAGAGAGGATATCCCGAGAATCTAGCAATAGGCACGGCGTACCGGATCGACTTTTGAGGCAGACAAGACCGAGCTTATCCACTTTACGAGAAACACCAATCAGGACTGCCTAGCAACCGTAACAATAGGTAGACACGAGGTTAAACTAACAAAGGCGGTAAAGCTACTCGGAGTAGTTCTCGACCAAGAACTTAGATGGAGAGCGTATGTCTAAAGAGTAATTAAACGAGCTACTACAACCTGCTTAGCAATAGGTAGGCTAGGTTATCTTAGACCGAAGCAACTCCGCCAGCTATACCAAGCCTGCGTAGTCCCGCAGATAGACTATACCTCTACAGTCTGGTACTCCCCCAACAGGTACAAGTGGCAAATATCGGTTCTCTCCAAGGTCCAACGGCTAGCAACAATAAAGGCTATCTCTGCCTTTCGTTCGGTATCGACAGAGACCCTAGATGTAGAGAACTTTATTTTGCCTACAAGATTACGCCTCGAATCTAGGGCAGCAAGAGTTATTACTAGTCTTAGGGGGCTACCCACCTCGCACCCTGCCTACGCGTTGGTCCCTAAGATCGATGAAACCCGGAACAAACCAGCGAGCTTCTTAAGTCCGCTAAAGGCGACCCTGAAACTTAGCAGCCTAATCCCGCACCAAGAAACCGAAACGATAGACATCTGCCCACCTCCTCCCTGGCAACCACTCCCGGTAGAGATTAAGACAACACTGCCCCCGGATAAAGATAAGGTGTTCCTAAGTCACGCGGAAAAGAGGGACCCGCTCTCCCAGGTCTACACAGATGCTTCCAAGATAAACAACCAGCTAGGAGCAGCAGCAGTCATTCTAGACCAAGCCGGGAACGCCCGATACATTGCGCTTAAAGGAGTTGGATCTAGCAATTTCTACACAGTACAAGCAGCCGAACTAATTGCTATTCTAACGGGGATAGAGCTGGTAGCTGAAAAACACCTATAAGAGGGACCCTATAGCCTAACCGAATACGTTATCTATAGCGATTCTAAAGCCGCCCTCTAAGCTCTAACTAGGAGATATAAAAAGAGATCAGGCTAAAGTATCGTACGGTCTATCCTCAGTACAGCCTAATCTCTCTATGAAGGTCTCTAAATAAGTTTCACGATCTAGTAGATCCCAAGCCACTACGGTATCTAAGGAAATAAGGAAGTAGACAAGCTAGCTAAACAAGCTATAACACGTCTTAGAGAATACAACTTCCTACCCTTAATACCGCTGCAAGTCAAAACAACTCTCGAAGCAGCACATAAGCAATAGAATAAAGAATGGAGAGCGTTAGAGAAAGGCTAACACCTCCGCAACGTAGATACAGCGATTCCGGGACCACACGTAAGGCACCTCTACGACAAGCTCCCACGTAGCCTAGCAGGGCTGCTAGCCTAGTTGAGAACTGGCCACTGCTGGCTTAACTAGCACCGAAAACGAATAGGACGGATAAACAACGATAAATACGAATACGGGGATATAGAATCAATATCCTACGTGTTACTAGACTGTTCCCTACTCCAGGAAAATCGGCAAAAAATGTATCAAGAAACCGGACTCCAGAGAAACTGCCTCTCTAGCCTCCTAGGCGGTAAACCAACAGACAA
This sequence comes from Aplosporella prunicola CBS 121167, assembly GCF_010093885.1. NCBI lineage: Eukaryota > Fungi > Ascomycota > Dothideomycetes > Botryosphaeriales > Aplosporellaceae > Aplosporella > Aplosporella prunicola. The sequence goes on along the minus strand of NW_022983529.1, from coordinate 1,545,266 downwards.
GAACTAGCCTCATATGGAAAAGATGAAATAGACAATTTCGGCCGCTCAACTCAAAAGGGTACTTAAATTCGCTCAACAAACAAAAAGATTCCAGAGTAGAGACGACATCAACCAGTAAAACCCCATCTTATTGCCATTCTTCTACCTTTCCTTGTCCTATCTCTGTTCCCCTTTCTCCTTATACTCTCAGATTAAATCACCAGTGTAAATTCCTAGCGTATTCCTTTGAATAGTCTATAGCCTACATATCGCTCAGGGCGATGGGTCAGGGTAAATAAATTCAACTCAACTTAACTCAACTCAACTCAATCAATCAATCCTCCCGGGACAACACGCCTCCGCCAACAATAGGGCAAAGATATAACCTAGGCAAAGCAAACTTCCTAGAGTTTAGAAGTTTATTCCGAACTAAAATAGACTAACTACTAGATTCTTCTTACTTAGAAGAACTAGAAGAGGGTTATACGATATAAGAAATCCTTTCCGGAAAAGAGCTCAACATCCCGTAACTAAATCAACTAGGTAGTAGCCTCTAGGAAGCTATAACCTTTACGGCTAATAGAATAATACCTAAACTCTAGCCTAGCGCTATATTAAAACCCTAGTAGACACCAGAGCTAAAAACCCTTAGAGGTGTATTCTAATAAAAAGGGAGACGTCTCCGCTAACTAGAAGACAACCCTTCTTAAGAAGAGACGTCCCCTTTAATCCAAGAATTCCTAGAATCCCGGAATACCTACTTCTAGGCACTAAAGCAAGCTAAACGGACGCACTAGGAAGCCTTTCTCTCGAAGAAAACCCCTAGCACTATCTATAGAGCTATATCTTATACGAAACCCCGAACAACTACCTAAATCCCGCAGATCCGGAATTTACAAGGAAATCTACAAGATACTTTTAAAGATAAATGCTCCGCGCTCTAGGAAGGATTATTCCTAAATCCTCCGTAGATAACCCCTTATAACTAGGACGGCTATTCCCCTAATCCTACTAGCTAGGAATAGCCGGAACTAAATAGGGAAGAGCTAGTATAAGCCTATTTAACCTAAATAAAAGGTAAAACTCTAGGACCCGATTCTATTACCTAAGATTTAATTATCTAGGCGTATAGAGAATACCCGGAGGCCTTCTATAAGGTATTTAGCACGCTCTTTAGATACGGATACTACCCTATCTGCTAGCGCTAAGCTACCGGGGCAATTTTAAGCAAAGGAAGACTAGACAAAGCAGCCCCTAAATCATACCGGGTTATCTCCTTACTTAATTACCTAGGCAAAATCCTAGAACGTATTATTACTAAAAGACTCGGCTTTTTAGCGGAAAAGACATCGAAACTTCTCGACTCCTCCTAAATAGGAGGGCGCCTAAAGAAGTCCGCAATAGATATAGCGCTACTCCTTACAAACATCGTTAAAGAAAATAAAGCTCAGAAGTTAAAAACATCTACGCTTTTCCTCGATATTAAAGGAGCATTCGACCACGTAGCGCAAGAACAGCTATTAGTAATTATAGCAAGGTTAGATCTACCTAGCAACCTTCTCTCCTAGGTTAGATCTTTCCTTAACCAACGGACCCTACGCCTAAGCTTTAACGGAGAAGTAGAGGAATTTAGTAAAATAGATATAGGGATTCCGCAAGGGAGCCCTATCTCTCCTATACTTTTCCTTATCTATATCCGCGAACTCTTTATAGAGAAAGCTAAGAGAGCCGTTACTTTCCTCTCTTATATCGACGATATCTCTCTTACAGTTAGTTCTACTAGCTAGAAAAAGAATATCAAGATTTTAGAGAGAGAAGTCAAATAGCTTATAGATTTAGGTAAAGCAAACGCAGTAGAATTCGACTTACTAAAGACAGAACTCCTATACTTTAGTAAGGAAAAAGAAGCCACTACGTCCTCCCTTACTCTCCCTAGCGGGATAGTAATAGAGCTAAAAAATCTCGTCCGTTAGCTAGGAATATTCTTCGATCCCCATCTTACCTTTAAGAACCACGTCTCTATAAGGCTGAGCTAAGTAAAATCAGCCTTCTACCGGCTCTCTAGACTCGTAAATATAGAGAGGGGACTATCTCCGCATACAGTACGCTAACTATACTTAGCTTACGTTAACTCTATAGCGGACTACGGTAGCCTAATCTATTAGAAAAACTAGAGTAACTATCTAAAGTAAGCCTGCGCGGTTTAGAATCTCGCCCTAAGGAAGATTCTTGGAGTCTTTAAAACCGCCCTAATAACTACTCTAGAACTAGAAGCCGCGATCCCACCCCCGGACGTACGTTTAAATGCTAATTTCCGGAATTACGTACTAAGAACGTTAAAACTTACTAACGACCACCCTATTAAGCAGATACTTAGTAGGGTAGAACTAGATAATTTAGAGAGACCCCCTAGCACCCACGCGGAAAGACTAAAGGAGTTCTTAAACTAAACCCTCCCCGTTCTCAACGAGGAGCTAGAACCCTTCTACTTTTCGCCATAGCAAAAGGAAACCCCATACCACGTTAAGATCTCTAGTCTATCTAAGGAAGAAGAAGCTAAACAATATACTTCCTTCCTAAAGAATTCCTCCCCGAACCTTATCACTATCTACACCGACGCTAGCTCTATCCCAAAGGGTAAAGGAGTTAGCATAGGCGTTCTAGTAGACAAAGGCAGCCAATCCCCAGGGAAAACCCTTTAAATTATCAAAAACATAGGGCCGAACCAACTAGTTTACAACGGAGAGCTAGAGGCTATTACAATAGCCCTAGAACTCGTAGTTATAAACCAGTACTCCTTACGGGATATCCGAGTCTTTACGGACAACCAGGCCGCACTCTATAGGCTAAAAACCCCCTCCGGGAATCCTAGACAAGCGTGTTAAATTCGAGCGTTAAAAGCAGCTCAAACGCTAAAATCTAGAGGAAATTCTATTACCTTAGAATAGGTCCCAGGCCACACTAGGATAGAAGAAAACGAGAAGGTAGACTTCTAT
>NW_022983529.1:1539874-1542007 GCF_010093885.1 Aplosporella prunicola CBS 121167 | reverse complement strand
TAGACCCGCTAAATAAACCCCTAGATATCTCCTCCTAAGGTGTCCTCTCTATAACTCTCCTAGGAGAGCTCTAAAGGATACTCTCGAGACAAATAACCCTAGTTTTTAAGAGGTACTTACCGGACTAGGAATCCTAGCTACGCTCTAATTCCTTAAATAAACGAGGATAGCTACGCGGAAATAGCGCCTTAATAACCTTCCCGAGGGGGAGTAAAACACCTACAATTCCGATCTACTCCTTACTATTTTATCTTCTCTAAAAACCCTTTTCTTTCCTTCGTTTTTATCACCTCGGCCTAGATCTAACTATTCCTCGCACCACCTCGCTTTTATCTTATATTTAAACCCCCTAGCCAGTCCTAAATAGACCGTCCGTCATAGTTTCTAACTACATATAGACGTAAAATCAATCAATTAATTAACCTCGAAGCCATTACAGAAATCCTAGCAAAACAGTAAGAAGATAGAAACAACGCTAACCGCGAATACTAAGAGCTTACTAAGCAAAACAAGGAACTAGCAAAATAGAATAAACAACTCTAAAATTAGGTAGTAGAGATAGCTAACAAGCTAAAAAGGCTTACCCAAATATATAAGAACCTAGTAACAGTTCCCAAAGAAAATTCTAACTAGGCAGCCGTAGCAGCGACCCTACCCGTAGCGCTAAGCCCCCTAACATACAATATACAGTCCGGAAATAACCCCAGGATTATTAAAATCACCGTACCTCCCGTACTAGCAAGCTAATCAGGGACTAATAGAGGACTTACCCAGAATATATCGATAGAGACGGCCAAAGCTCAGATTAGTAAAGCTATATAAGGAAAGGCCGCGACGAGAGATACCGAAGTCCTAGAAGTAGGCATAACTAAATAAGGATACCTTATACGCTTTAGAACTAAGAAAGATCGAGAGTAGGCTAGCAATCACGACGAGTAGACGAATATCCTAGAAAAGAGCGTAAAGATTAACCGCCCTAGGTTCGGAGTAGTAATACATAAAGTCCTAACCAAAGAAGTTAACATAAGCAAAAAGAAAGAAGCAATTAGAAAAATTAGGGGAGAAAATAGCTACACTCAGCCTACCCAATAAATCGAAGACATCGCCTAGATAAAGAAAAAGGACGTTCCTATAGGAAAACCCGCTTTCCTAGGTATCTAGTTTAGTAGCGAAGATACAGCACGTTACGCGATTTAAAACGGCCTTATATTCGGGCCTAACTTCGTAAACCGCGCCGAGTACTACAGCCTAGAAAGAAAGAAGTACCACCGCTACTAAAAACTCGGCTACCTAGTTTAGAACTACCGAGAAGAAGGAAATAACCCTAACCTACTATAACCTAGAATCTAATACCAGACACACTTCGGATCCTATAGTTAAACATATAGAAATCAAGGGCTTATATAGAAGCCCTAATAAACGACCTAGAAATAGTATAACTCGATATTCTCCTTATTCAAGAACTACTAGTATCCTTATTTAAAACATATATCTAACACAGAGCCTAGCAACTCTATATCCCAACCGATACAAAAGAAAAAAGAAAACGGACCGTAATCTATATAAATAAACGGATCTCACCCGTAGTATAATAGTAAGTCTACTACGACAGCCTAGACATTACGGCAATCAAGGTACTTACGCCAGCTAGGGAAGTCCTTATATTTTTAGTATATATACCTCTAATCGGCGGAACGCGCTACGCAGCAGAATAAGAAATACAAGCTACGCTAAGAGTAATCTAGCAAATAGTTAAAATAATACCCCAACGAGGCATTATTATAGGCGGGAACTTTAATAGGCAAGATCCACTCTAGGGCGGAGACTAAATAAAACCGCATTTAGTAGGAGACGCCGCGTCTCTAGTACTCTTTATACAGGACTATAAGCTCGAAAGCTATCTCCGCCGCGGTACACTAACATACTAGGCAGTAAACAAGTAAGGTAGCAAAATAATAATAGACCTAACCTTAAGCAACCTCCAGCAGCACCTTCTCAAATACGAACTTTCACACACCTCTCGCACTAATAGGATCGCTATAACCAGCGCCCCCAGAACCTCGAAAATACTATCAAACGAATCAGCACAGCCTACTTACTTTGCAGACTAACTTGCACCAGGCCGTAGGCCTT
>NW_022983529.1:1536146-1538522 GCF_010093885.1 Aplosporella prunicola CBS 121167 | reverse complement strand
AGCTCAATCTGCCTAGCCTTTTCCACCGTATCAGAGGCAAACAGAGCTATTAAAAATAGACTCTTTATTGCCGGGCTCTCTCTCCGAGTCGAGCCTCTTCGAGCCTATCCCTAGACTCTCTCTCTTTACTCCTCCCCTAGCCTCTACCTCTTTTCCCTATCTTTTATAGAGGTTTTCCCCTAGGGTTTTTACTCTATAAAAGATACCCACTCCTTTACCCAATACTACTTCTCAACACCTATTTCTTTCCTTCGTATTATACACCGGCTTAGATCCAACCATTCCTTGCATAACCTTACTTTTATCTTGACTCTACACCCCCTAGTTAGTTCTTTAGATAGAACCGTCCGTCATAGTCTCAGACTACATATAGACGTTAAACGAATCAATCAATCAATCAATCAATCAATTAAATACGAACTTTCCTCCGCCTTCACAAACGGAACCGCCCCAGCAGCGCTTCCTAAGCCGTAAGACTACTACTATTAGACTCAGCGCAGCCTAGACACTTTTCTACTTCTCTTACACTAGGCCGCAGGCCTTAGTTGTCGTAGAAACCCTAGGTTCAAATCCGACTGCCGGCTTTTCCAGCGAGCAAAATTTTCGGTTTTCCTTGCCAAGACCGCACTGACCCCATCCTCAAAACCGATATCCGAAGGCTCCCCCACCTCCCAGCTACCCGGAAAACCAGGTAGCTACCTAGAGAACATAGAGAATCGCCCTCCAGACATCCAGGGCAAAACTCCCCTGCCTAGAAGGCCCACCATCACCCTAGGCAGCCCAATCGAAACGCCCACCAGGACCCCCCAAACACCCCAGGAACAATCAATCCCAATTACAATCTCCTCCCAAGAGGATACAGACATAGAAGAAACTCCGCAACCAACAAGATCTTCTCCACTTCTTATCCCAACCTAGAGCCAAGGGAAACGCTCCCGGGAAAATGCCTTCACCTTCTTACCGCCACAAGAATCTTTCTCTAAAAGACTAAGATTTCCTACCACTCAGGAAAACCCCGAAACCGCAAACGAATAGCTAGAAGCCTCTCTTAACTACCTTCTAAAAGCAGCTAACGCCGAACAAACAAAAGACCGAATAGAGAAAATTCTCGATCTTCTCTCAATTTTTAGAGAATTCACGAATACAGGAAAAATCGACTACTCAAAGTTAATCCTCGCAACCCAGGTTAAAGCCTTAGAAAACACTTCTCGCACGCTTAATATAAGCGTCCGGAAACTCACCATACCTTATATCCTACCACAAGAATCCCTGTCTAAACCCCTACAAAGGAAAGGAGCTCCCCAAAGCTACGCAACAGTTACCGCTCAAAACAGTAGCCTAATCCCCGATAGATTTACCCCCGTCTCTATTAAGAGAAAACCTACTTAAACCTCTCCCCCCGCCCCTAAGCCCTCGCCTCGAGAACATCAAATCTTCTTTCCTAATAGGGGCCTTGATAAATCCTTCGGACCGCTAGCGGCAAGAATAAAGCTTAATAAAGCCTTTAAAAACGCAGGATACCGAGGAAAAACGATTATCTCAGGCGTCCGCCTCTCCCAGAATAATAACATTGTTGTTACAGGTAACCAAGGATTCCCAGCTACCTTTCTACTCGACAAGATAGCTATTATCCGGAAAGTCTTCCCGGACTGCCAAGCTCAAACTAACGAATCCTAGTATAAAGTCGTAGTACACGGAGTTCCTACCTAGGAACTCAACGACATAGACATCTCCGACTTTATAAAGACAGAGATATCTACCTTTTCCAACGGCCTTCAAGTAATTAGGAAACCATACTAGCTCTCTTCAAAAATGAAGAGAGAAACCTAGGCCGCAGGATCAATTACAATTGCATTCCGTACTGAGAAAGAAAGGAGACAGGCTATTTCTCAACGTCTATATATTATAGGAGTTAGCTATAAAGTAGAAAACCTCCTAACCACTCTAAAGGACTAACTTTACAGGAACTATAATAAAACGGGACATAAGACTACACGGTACACAAGAAGACTACAGTGCGAAATCTACTAAAAACGAACGTATAGAACGGAACAGCACCTATGCAACGTTACGGGGTGTAAAGCAAAACAAGGAACGCGGTATAAAAACCACGAACCTACGCCCCAGTAACTTTCTCCTCTATAATAGATTTACGGGTACTGCAAGTAAACGTTAATAAGAACCCGTACGTTACTGAAGCGGTTCTAGAACTCGCAATAGAACTAAAAATAAGCCTCATCCTTATCCAAGAGCCTTGGCTTATTAACCCCGAAAATCTAGAGGAAAGAAGGTCTATTAATCACTCATCCTTCGGTTAAATTCTCCCGGTTTACTCTCCCGGTTTACGTCCTCGCACTCTAGTTTATTTCTCGCGTA
>NW_022983529.1:1534393-1535393 GCF_010093885.1 Aplosporella prunicola CBS 121167 | reverse complement strand
AAGACGAGACGTCTCCCTTAATCCAAGAATTCCTAGAAGCCCGGAACACCTACTTTAAGGCAATTAAAATAGCTAAACGGACGCATTAGGAATCCTTCCTTTCTAAGGAATCCCCTCCTAATATCTATAAGGTAATGTCCTATACGAAACCCCGGAAAATTACTTAGATTCCGTAAATACGGAACCTATAGGGGAATCTACAAGATACTTTTAAAGATAAATGCTCCGCACTAAGAGAGGGACTATTTCCAAATCCCCCTTAGACTACCCCCTATAACTAGGATAACTATTCCCCTAGTCCTACTAGCTAGGAATAGCCAGAACTTAATAGGGAAGAGCTAGTATAAGCCTACTCAACGTAAATAAAAGGCAAAACTCCGGGACCCGATGCTATCTCCCAGGACTTAATTATCTAGGCGTATAAAGAATACCCGGAAGCCTTTTATAAGGTATTTAGCACGCTATTTAAATATAGGTACCACCCTATCTGCTAGCGGCAAGCTACGGGAGCAATTTTAAGTAAAGGAAGACTAGACAAAGCAGCCCCTAAATCATACAGGGTTATCTCCTTACTTAATTGCCTAGGAAAAATCCTAGAACGCATTATTACTAAAAGACTAGGCTTCTTAGCGGAAAAGACAACTAAACTCTTAGACCCCTCCCAAATAGGAGGGCGTTTAAAGAAATCCGCAATAGACGCAGCGCTCCTTCTCACCAATCTCGTTGAAGAAAATAAAGCACAGAAATTAAAAACTTCTACTCTTTTCCTAGACGTTAAAGGAGCATTCGACCACGTTGCCTAAGAACAACTACTAGTAATAATGGTAAGATTAGACCTTCCTACTAACCTCCTCTCCTAGGTACGGTCTTTCTTAAACCAACGGACCCTACGCCTTAGCTTTAACGGAGAAATTAAAGAATTTAGCAGAATAGATATAGGAATTCCCCAAGGGAGCCCTATTTCTCCTATACTATTTCTAATATATATCCGCGAACTCTT
>NW_022983529.1:1530567-1531144 GCF_010093885.1 Aplosporella prunicola CBS 121167 | reverse complement strand
AAAACAAGCTTCCAGATATAAACTTAAAGATTAAAGATATAGCCTAGATAAAAAAGAAAGACACCCCGCTCGGCTACTACGCGTCCCTAGGTATCTAGTTTAACACCGAAGAAGCAGCCCAGAATACAGTCCAGAACGGACTTCTCTTTAGCTAGGAAATCGCCAACCGTGTCGAATTCTACCGCATAGAAAGAAAGCGATACTATAGATACTAGGGGTTCGGACACCTCGCCTGGAACTACAAGGAAAAAGAAAGATACGGAAACTGCAACAAAGAATACAATATAAAAAGCTGCCCTCTAGGTAGCTCACCTCAATGCGTAGACTGCCGCGGCAACCACCCAATAGGAAATAGCTAGTATAGGGCCCGCGCCCTCCCCTATATTAGCTTTCGATGCTAGAGCCCCTACGAATTATCTAATTGAATATCTAGAAAAGTAACGAATACATAGAAGCCCTAATCAACGATCCAGATATAGAGAAAATCGACATTCTTCTAATCTAAGAACCACCAGTCTCTTTCTTTAAAACCCTACCATAACACCGCTTATGGAACCTATACACCCCAACCTACGTT
>NW_022983529.1:1527737-1528166 GCF_010093885.1 Aplosporella prunicola CBS 121167 | reverse complement strand
ATAGAAGAATATCAGCTCTAAAGCCACCTCCACCGTGGCACACCAACTTGCTACGCTAGCAACAAGGCCGATAGCAAAACGACGCTAGACCTTACTCTTAGCAACATCTCAAACCGGTTGATTAAATGCGAACTTCTAGACTAAAACTACGGGTCAGACCACAGGGCTACCTATTCCGAATAGAACATAGAGGTCGAACTAGCAAGCACACGACTACTACGAAAGCTCTACGAACGGACAGACTAGATAAAGGCGGGACAAGCTATTCAATACGCCCTAAGCCAAGCGAGAGAATCCGCTACACGAGAACAACTAGATAATACAGTCGAACAGCTTATTAGTATTACCGCAGCTACTATAAACGAGCTAACCCCAACCGCCAATCCATGCCCATACTCAAAACAGTGGTTCAGCCCAGAACTAAAAGAA
>NW_022983529.1:1518838-1523566 GCF_010093885.1 Aplosporella prunicola CBS 121167 | reverse complement strand
AGAGCTTATTCACTTTACAAGAAGCTCAGACCTAACTCATCCAGGAGCAATAGTCATAGGCAATTATGTAATCGAACCAAGACGAGAAGTAAAGCTCTTAGGAGTCGTCTTCGATCAGCAGCTCCGGTAGAGAGCCCACGTCCAGAGAGTAGTCACACGAGCAACCAAGACCTGCCTAGCTATCAGCAGACTAAGGCACCTTCGACCGAAACAAATGCGCCAGCTCTATCAAGCATGCGTTGTTCCCCAATTAGACTACGCCTCAACGGTCTAGCACTCCCCAAAGAGATGTAAATAGCAAATAGGAGTACTCTCTAGGGTTTAAAGGATGGCAACAACCAAGGCCATCTCAGCCTTCTAAACCGTTTCTACCCAAACACTAGACTACGAGAACTTTCTTCTACTAACAAAGCTGCGTCTCCAGGTACGAGCGGAGAGGGTTATCTCTAACCTTAGAACGCTTCCAGCTTCGCACCCATGTAGAGCTCTCGTCAACAAAGCATCCCTAAAGCTTAACCTAGCAGCTAGTTTCCTTAGCCCCCTTAACGTAACTCTCAAGCTATAAAACCCAAACTAGGTAGAAGACACTGAAATAATCGACACCTGCCCTTTCCCACCATGGAAGCCAACGCCGCTTAAGAGTATTCACCTGTAGTTACCTAAAACCGAAACTTTAGAGGCCTTTAAGAAAGAACTACTACTAAATCAGGCTACCCGAATCTTTATAGATATATCTAAAGTAAAAGGACAGCTCGGAGCAGCTGCAGTAATCCTCGGAAGAGAGCAAAGTATCCATAGACAAGCATAGAAAGGAATCGGCTCTAGCAAGTTCTATAGCATTATAGCGGCCGAGCTAATTGCTATTAACACCGGTATAGAACTAGCGGTAGAGTAAAACCTCGAAGACGATAACCTAAATCTAACGTCCTACATAATCTACAGCGATTCCAAGGCAGCCCTATAAGCACTAGCGAACCCACGTAAGCGGCGATTAGGCTAAGGAATAGTCCGATCCATTATAGAAACAGCCCGGTACATTAGAGACAACTATTAGATTAGTTTCTCTCTTCAATGGGTTCCCAGCCACAGTGGGATTAAAGGGAACGAAGAAGCAGATAAACTAGCTAAAGCTGCGACTACACGCCTTAGAGAATACAGCTTTAAGCCACTGATATTACTTCAGTTCCAAGCAGTTAAGGACGCAATATATGCAACCTAGGCAGCCGAATAGGAGAAATCGGATAAAGGACAACACCTTCGAAGCATTAATACAGCACCGCCAGGCCCTCATACCCGGCACCTATACGATAAGCTCTTACGGAGCTAGGCTAGCCTCCTTACCCAGCTGCGAACCGGCTACTGCTAGCTCAACCAACACCGCACACGAATAGGTCGGATCAACAACGAACAATACGAATACGGAGAAGTCGAATCAGTTTCCCACGTTCTCCTTAACTACTCTCTGCTTTAGGAAAGCCGACAGAAGATGCTCTAAGATAGTAGACTAGAAAAGAACAGCCTATCAGCCTTACTCGGCGGAAAGCCACTAAGTAATGCCGCAGCTACCCAGAGTAAAGACAACAATTAGAGAATAACAGCATCACAGCTTCAGGCTATGCTCAACTTTGCACAAGACTCACAACGGTTTAAGAATAGAGACAATCCTACAGCATAGAACCTCTACACCACTATCCCCTCCTACCCTACTATCCGCTCCCGTTACCTTCCTTTTTCCTCCCAGATTAACAAATCACATGTAAACTAGTAGCAAAACTCTTAAATAGTCGTAGCCTACATATCGCTTAGGGCGATAGGTCAGGGTAAATAAATACAACTCAACTCAACTTAATCAACTCAACTCATTAATTAATTCGTTTTACGTCTATATATAGTTAGAAACTATAATAGACGGTCCGTTTAGAACTAGCTAGGGGGTTTAGATATAAGATAAAAGCAAGGTAGTACGAGAGATAGTTAGATCTAGGCCGAGGTAATAAAAAAAAAAAGAAGGAAAGTATTATAGACCACAAAGGAAACCAACCCGCAGGGTCAGAAAGACCTTATAGGAGAAAGGCCCACACGGGCCTAGAGACTATAAGGGCTTAGTAACTATAAGGGCCCGCGTCCCGTAAGGCACTAGCAGACACGTACTAGGCAAGGCCGTAAGGGAACTAAGTCCACAGCCCCAAGAAGCCCACACGGGAGTACGCCCCGTAGGGACCTAGTCGACTAAAAGGCGACGACTCCAGAAAGCCCGCAGGGGATTAATACCCACAAGGATAGAAGGCAGCAAGCCGACAACCAACCTACAGAACGATCAAGGGCAAGGAACTTATCGCGCCCGCTTTACGAGATAAAAGGTACCTATTAGGTAGCAGAAAAGCGGTCGTCAGAAAAGTAGCATAGAGGTCACATAACGGACCCATACTAGATTAACCCCCTTAGATTAATCTAACCTTCGGATTAATCTAGTAAACAGTTTAATCCAACATCCCCTTTAATCCAAGTTGCAACCTATATTTAGACCACGCTCTCTAGCAGTAGATAGGACCTTCGTAGTCAACTCAAAGTATCAATCTCTACTATAAGGTTAATAGTAACACGCCTACACCCGATCCTTCACGTAACTTATCTCTTAAACCTCCTACACTTCTTATCCTTCAAGGTAAACCCCACACCTCTCCGTCCGGCCAGGTATACTCCAAGTAAATACGCTAAGAATCCCACCCAAAACTACTATCTCCTCCCCTAAAACGCCCTCTTTAGGTCCCCCGATAGCACCAGATCTATTAAACCCGTCGCTAGCGGAGGCCACGACCCTAAACACCCCGCTAACCTCTATTCTTAGGAGCCCGACAACCCCAGAGACGAACACCGCAGCCAATAGTAATATCAGACGGCACACCGCTAAGACAAAGCAAATCAAGACTACCCCCCTCCCACTCGCTTAGGACCTTAATTAAGACAACGGGCCCCTATCCTCATTACTTCGAACCCTCATCCAGGAAGAGAAGCTTAAGATAAAAGTAAGGGACGAAGTCCTCAAAGCTTTCGCTAAAACCCTAGACCAGCAACTAGCCCGTTTCCCTACCGGCTACCAAGCAGAACTTACCCAGGCGCTAACTAAGGACCTTCTTAACACCATTAAGCGACACCTAATAGGCAATATAGAGGAAACCCCTAAACCAACATGCTAACCCCGGAGCTATACGGAAGCCGTTACGCAGGAAGCTCCTAAGGAAACGCCACGCCCTAAATATAAGGCGACAGCGTATAAGACCCTAAAGGCACAGGACTTAAAAGAAAAAGATAATAGGCTTTTTATTAGACTTCCTCCGGACCACCCAGCGCGCAACCACCAACCCTTCGCAATTAAAGCAGCTATTATCACGCAACTAGACCTCGCAAAAGATACTATACGAGAAGTCTAATACGTTAAATCAGGGATTACAATCGTCCTAAGCGGTAAAGCTACCACGTCAGTAATCCGGGGCAAAGCTAACAATATAGCCACCCTCATTAGCGGGAAAGCCGAAATCGCACAGACCTAGTATACCTACGTAGTCGACCAAACCCTAAAGTAGATAGTCGGCCTTAACGGCGAACGATATAAGGTTAACCTACAATTACTAACCGAGGAGATCTCCTCCTAGACTAGCTCTACCCCTATACGAGCCACATAGTCGCGACGGTCTACTGAAGATACACTAGAAGGAATACTAGTAGTCTCCTTTACTAAGACAACGCTACCTTTTAGGCTATTCGGCACGAGCGCTAGGGCTCGCCAAATCAAACGCAAAGCCAGCATTCTCTAATATACTAAATGCCACGGCTACCACGACGCACGGGGCTGTTAAAGATCTAGTAGGTACATTAGATATAGATCAACCGATCACGCTGCTTGCGAGTCGGACCCTAAGTACTATAACTACGCTAGTCCTCATACTACAGACGAAAGAACGTGCCCAGCTCGGCCAACAGTTAAGAACGGAGTCATTACTAGGCTTTCTAAGGCTGCGCTCAGGATAGTAAGGAAAGCTAGAGCTACAGCCAGCCGCCTTACTAACCCTACGCAAGCCGGTAAGGGATAAGGTCCGGAACTAGAAATCGCATCAGACGAGACTAAACAGAATACGCCTTCTCGCCAATAAAACCGAGACCAAATAGGAATACTGGCCGTAACGAAATACGCCTTTTCCAAGCGAATATAGCACACGGACAAGCACACTATAAAATAGCCCTAAATCTCGCCTTCGAAGAAGGGGCGGATATAATTCTCATTTAAGAACTCTAGATATATAGCCTCCCAGAGCAGAGGAGAACAAAGACTCACCCATCCTACTATATCTTTTACCCAAATAATAACTAGACAAAACGACCTAGGGTACTTACCTATATATATAAAGGCCGGAACCTGTAACTATCACAGCTACGACCGGCGGACACGGCAGATATATACTAGGTAACAATACAAGCCCGGAATATAATTACTATCATAAACGTCTATAGACCACTATATAAAGTAGTAGAAGGAGGAACCCTCTAAATACTCCTTCGCTACCAACCCCCAAAGAACACCATTATCGCAGGGGACCTCAACACACACCATAACCTCTAGGAAACTAGCGTAAGAGAGTCTTACGGAGTAAAAGAGCTTACACAATAGCTCGAGCAACATCGAATAGCTCTTAAATCCCCACCCAATAAAGCAACACACGCGAGAGGCTA
>NW_022983529.1:1516810-1517082 GCF_010093885.1 Aplosporella prunicola CBS 121167 | reverse complement strand
GTAGGGCTATAAAAGTCTCAGAACACCTTCGGTCTCTTAGAAATACGCAGCGTAGAGCACCAGCATTATACCTCCGCCACGCAGTAAGAGCCTACATCATATCGGTCGCCTTTTTTAGTGCAGAGGCTTAGTGGCCAGGGCCTACTAGGTTCTCGCAAAGGACTAAACAAGAAGTATTAACTTTAAGTAAAGCGCTCGTCAGGCGCCTTAGCATTACTACCAACACAGCTTTAAGGGCGATACTCCCTGTTTTCCGTACAACACCCACACCT